>NW_028258557.1:300000-591870 GCF_982586985.1 Callionymus lyra
TTATTTCAGATGCAAATTGATATATATAGCTATATAAACCCTTTATTTGATGTTTGAAAACGGTTATTCAGAGCTCCAGCAGAATCTTGGAAAACGTCATTCTCTCAGTCTGAGAAGATCAGTTTGAGACAATATTTCAGGTTAAACATAACTTTTGAAAACAGCTTCGAATAAAGGTTTCTCTTGTTTATTTCAGATGCAAATTGTTATATATAGCTATATAAACCCTTTATTTGATGTTTGAAAACTGCTATTCAGAGCTCCAGCAGAATCTTAGAAAACGTCATTCTCTCAGTCTGAGAACATCAGTTTGAGACAATGTTTCAGGTTAAACATAACTTTTGAAAACAGCTTTGAATAAGTTTTTCTCTTGTTTATTTCAGATGCAAATTGATATATATAGCTATATAAATCCTTTATTTGATGTTTGAAAACTGCTATTCAGAGCTCCAGCAGAATCTTAGAAAACGTCATTCTCTCAGTCTGAGAACATCAGTTTGAGACAATGTTTCAGGTTAAACATAACTTTTGAAAACAGCTTTGAATAAGTTTTTCTCTTGTTTATTTCAGATGCAAATTGATATATATAGCTATATAAACCCTTTATTTGATGTTTGAAAACTGTTATTCAGAGCTCCAGCAGAATCTTGGAAAACGTCATTCTCTCAGTCTGAGAAGATCAGTTTGAGACAATATTTCAGGTTAAACATAACTTTTGAAAACAGCTTCGAATAAATGTTTCTCTTGTTTATTTCAGATGCAAATTGATATATATAGCTAGATAAACCCTTTATTTGATGTTTGAAAACTGCTATTCAGAGCTCCAGCAGAATCTTAGAAAACGTCATTCTCTCAGTCTGAGAACATCAGTTTGAGACAATGTTTCAGGTTAAACATAACTTTTGAAAACAGCTTTGAATAAGTTTTTCTCTTGTTTATTTCAGATGCAAATTGATATATATAGCTATATAAATCCTTTATTTGATGTTTGAAAACTGCTATTCAGAGCTTCAGCAGAATCTTAGAAAACGTCATTCTCTCGGTCTGAGAACATCAGTTTGAGACAATATTTCAGGTTAAACATAACTTTTGAAAACAGCTTCGAATAAGTGTTTCTCTTGTTTATTTCAGATGCAAATTGATATATATAGCTATATAAACCCTTTATTTGATGTTTGAAAACTGCTATTCAGAGCTTCAGCAGAATCTTGGAAAACGTCATTCTCTCAGCCTGTGAAGATCAGTTTGAGACAATATTTCAGGTTAAACATAACTTTTGAAAACAGCTTCGAATAAATGTTTCTCTTGTTTATTTCAGATGCAAATTGTTATATATAGCTATATAAACCCTTTATTTGATGTTTGAAAACTGCTATTCAGAGCTCCAGCAGAATCTTAGAAAACGTCATTCTCTCGGTCTGAGAACATCAGTTTGAGACAATATTTCAGGTTAAACATAACTTTTGAAAACAGCTTCGAATAAGTGTTTCTCTTGTTTATTTCTGATGCAAATTGATATATATAGCTATATAAACCCTTTATTTGATGTTTGAAAACTGTTATTCAGAGCTCCAGCAGAATCTTGGAAAACGTCATTCTCTCAGCCTGTGAAGATCAGTTTGAGACAATATTTCAGGTTAAACATAACTTTTGAAACCAGCTTCGAATAAGTGTTTCTCTTGTTTATTTCAGATGCAAATTGATATATATAACTATATAAGCCCTTTATTTGATGTTTGAAAACTGCTATTCAGAGCTTCAGCAGAATCTTGGAAAACGTCATTCTCTCAGCCTGTGAAGATCAGTTTGAGACAATATTTCAGGTTAAACATAACTTTTGAAAACAGCTTCGAATAAATGTTTCTCTTGTTTATTTCAGATGCAAATTGTTATATATAGCTATATAAACCCTTTATTTGATGTTTGAAAACTGCTATTCAGAGCTCCAGCAGAATCTTAGAAAACGTCATTCTCTCAGTCTGAGAACATCAGTTTGAGACAATATTTCAGGTTAAACATAACTTTTGAAAACAGCTTCGAATAAGTGTTTCTCTTGTTTATTTCAGATGCAAATTGATATATATAGCTATATAAACCCTTTATTTGATGTTTTAAAACTGTTATTCAGAGCTCCAGCAGAATCTTGGAAAACGTCATTCTCTCACTCTGAGAAGATCAGTTTGAGACAATATTTCAGGTTAAACATAACTTTTGAAAACAGCTTCGAATAAGTGTTTCTCTTGTTTATTTCAGATGCAAATTGATATATATAGCTATATAAACCCTTTATTTGATGTTTGAAAACTGCTATTCAGAGCTCCAGCAGAATCTTAGAAAACGTCATTCTCTCAGTCTGAGAACATCAGTTTGAGACAATATTTCAGGTTAAACATAACTTTTGAAAACAGCTTCGAATAAATGTTTCTCTTGTTTATTTCAGATGCAAATTGATATATATAGCTATATAAATCCTTTATTTGATGTTTGAAAACTGCTATTCAGAGCTTCAGCAGAATCTTGGAAAACGTCATTCTCTCAGCCTGTGAAGATCAGTTTGAGACAATATTTCAGGTTAAACATAACTTTTGAAAACAGCTTCGAATAAATGTTTCTCTTGTTTATTTCAGATGCAAATTGTTATATATAGCTATATAAACCCTTTATTTGATGTTTGAAAACTGCTATTCAGAGCTCCAGCAGAATCTTAGAAAACGTCATTCTCTCGGTCTGAGAACATCAGTTTGAGACAATATTTCAGGTTAAACATAACTTTTGAAAACAGCTTCGAATAAGTGTTTCTCTTGTTTATTTCTGATGCAAATTGATATATATAGCTATATAAACCCTTTATTTGATGTTTGAAAACTGTTATTCAGAGCTCCAGCAGAATCTTGGAAAACGTCATTCTCTCAGCCTGTGAAGATCAGTTTGAGACAGTATTTCATGTTAAACATAACTTTTGAAAACAGCTTCGAATAAGTGTTTCTCTTGTTTATTTCAGATGCAAATTGATATATATAGCTATATAAACCCTTTATTTGATGTTTGAAAACTGCTATTCAGAGCTCCAGCAGAATCTTAGAAAACGTCATTCTCTCGGTCTGAGAACATCAGTTTGAGACAATATTTCAGGTTAAACATAACTTTTGAAAACAGCTTCGAATAAGTGTTTCTCTTGTTTATTTCTGATGCAAATTGATATATATAGCTATATAAACCCTTTATTTGATGTTTGAAAACTGCTATTCAGAGCTCCAGCAGAATCTTAGAAAACGTCATTCTCTCGGTCTGAGAACATCAGTTTGAGACAATATTTCAGGTTAAACATAACTTTTGAAACCAGATTCGAATAAGTGTTTCTCTTGTTTATTTCAGATGCAAATTGATATATATAGCTATATAAGCCCTTTATTTGATGTTTGAAAACTGCTATTCAGAGCTTCAGCAGAATCTTGGAAAACGTCATTCTCTCAGCCTGTGAAGATCAGTTTGAGACAATATTTCAGGTTTAACATAACTTTTGAAAACAGCTTCGAATAAATGTTTCTCTTGTTTATTTCAGATGCAAATTGTTATATATAGCTATATAAACCCTTTATTTGATGTTTGAAAACTGCTATTCAGAGCTCCAGCAGAATCTTAGAAAACGTCATTCTCTCAGTCTGAGAACATCAGTTTGAGACAATATTTCAGGTTAAACATAACTTTTGAAAACAGCTTCGAATAAGTGTTTCTCTTGTTTATTTCAGATGCAAATTGATATATATAGCTATATAAATCCTTTATTTGATGTTTGAAAACTGCTATTCAGAGCTTCAGCAGAATCTTGGAAAACGTCATTCTCTCAGCCTGTGAAGATCAGTTTGAGACAATATTTCAGGTTAAACATAACTTTTGAAAACAGCTTCGAATAAATGTTTCTCTTGTTTATTTCAGATGCAAATTGTTATATATAGCTATATAAACCCTTTATTTGATGTTTGAAAACTGCTATTCAGAGCTCCAGCAGAATCTTAGAAAACGTCATTCTCTCGGTCTGAGAACATCAGTTTGAGACAATATTTCAGGTTAAACATAACTTTTGAAAACAGCTTCGAATAAGTGTTTCTCTTGTTTATTTCAGATGCAAATTGATATATATAGCTATATAAACCCTTTATTTGATGTTTGAAAACTGCTATTCAGAGCTTCAGCAGAATCTTGGAAAACGTCATTCTCTCAGCCTGTGAAGATCAGTTTGAGACAATATTTCAGGTTAAACATAACTTTTGAAAACAGCTTCGAATAAATGTTTCTCTTGGTTATTTCAGATGCAAATTGATATATATAGCTATATAAACCCTTTATTTGATGTTTGAAAACTGCTATTCAGAGCTCTAGCAGAATCTTAGAAAACGTCATTCTCTCAGCCTGTGAAGATCAGTTTGAGACAGTATTTCATGTTAAACATAACTTTTGAAAACAGCTTCGAATAAGTGTTTCTCTTGTTTATTTCAGATGCAAATTGATATATATAGCTATATAAACCCTTTATTTGATGTTTGAAAACTGCTATTCAGAGCTCCAGCAGAATCTTAGAAAACGTCATTCTCTCGGTCTGAGAACATCAGTTTGAGACAATATTTCAGGTTAAACATAACTTTTGAAAACAGCTTCGAATAAGTGTTTCTCTTGTTTATTTCTGATGCAAATTGATATATATAGCTATATAAACCCTTTATTTGATGTTTGAAAACTGTTATTCAGAGCTCCAGCAGAATCTTGGAAAACGTCATTCTCTCAGCCTGTGAAGATCAGTTTGAGACAGTATTTCATGTTAAACATAACTTTTGAAAACAGCTTCGAATAAGTGTTTCTCTTGTTTATTTCAGATGCAAATTGATATATATAGCTATATAAACCCTTTATTTGATGTTTGAAAACTGCTATTCAGAGCTCCATCAGAATCTTAGAAAACGTCATTCTCTCGGTCTGAGAACATCAGTTTGAGACAATATTTCAGGTTAAACATAACTTTTGAAAACAGCTTCGAATAAGTGTTTCTCTTGTTTATTTCTAATGCAAATTGATATATATAGCTATATAAACCCTTTATTTGATGTTTGAAAACTGCTATTCAGAGCTCCAGCAGAATCTTAGAAAACGTCATTCTCTCGGTCTGAGAACATCAGTTTGAGACAATATTTCAGGTTAAACATAACTTTTGAAAACAGCTTCGAATAAGTGTTTCTCTTGTTTATTTCTGATGCAAATTGATATATATAGCTATATAAACCCTTTATTTGATGTTTGAAAACTGTTATTCAGAGCTCCAGCAGAATCTTAGAAAACGTCATTCTCTCAGTCTGAGAACATCAGTTTGAGACAATGTTTCAGGTTAAACATAACTTTTGAAAACAGCTTTGAATAAGTTTTTCTCTTGTTTATTTCAGATGCAAATTGATATATATAGCTATATAAATCCTTTATTTGATGTTTGAAAACTGCTATTCAGAGCTTCAGCAGAATCTTGGAAAACGTCATTCTCTCAGCCTGTGAAGATCAGTTTGAGACAATATTTCAGGTTAAACATAACTTTTGAAAACAGCTTCGAATAAATGTTTCTCTTGTTTATTTCAGATGCAAATTGTTATATATAGCTAAATAAACCCTTTATTTGATGTTTGAAAACTGCTATTCAGAGCTCCAGCAGAATCTTAGAAAACGTCATTCTCTCGGTCTGAGAACATCAGTTTGAGACAATATTTCAGGTTAAACATAACTTTTGAAAACAGCTTCGAATAAGTGTTTCTCTTGTTTATTTCAGATGCAAATTGATATATATAGCTATATAAACCCTTTATTTGATGTTTGAAAACTGCTATTCAGAGCTTCAGCAGAATCTTGGAAAACGTCATTCTCTCAGCCTGTGAAGATCAGTTTGAGACAATATTTCAGGTTAAACATAACTTTTGAAAACAGCTTCGAATAAATGTTTCTCTTGTTTATTTCAGATGCAAATTGTTATATATAGCTATATAAACCCTTTATTTGATGTTTGAAAACTGCTATTCAGAGCTCCAGCAGAATCTTAGAAAACGTCATTCTCTCAGCCTGTGAAGATCAGTTTGAGACAGTATTTCATGTTAAACATAACTTTTGAAAACAGCTTCGAATAAGTGTTTCTCTTGTTTATTTCAGATGCAAATTGATATATATAGCTATATAAACCCTTTATTTGATGTTTGAAAACTGCTATTCAGAGCTCCAGCAGAATCTTAGAAAACGTCATTCTCTCGGTCTGAGAACATCAGTTTGAGACAATATTTCAGGTTAAACATAACTTTTGAAAACAGCTTTGAATAAGTGTTTCTCTTGTTTATTTCTGATGCAAATTGATATATATAGCTATATAAACCCTTTATTTGATGTTTGAAAACTGCTATTCAGAGCTCCAGCAGAATCTTAGAAAACGTCATTCTCTCGGTCTGAGAACCTCAGTTTGAGACAATATTTCAGGTTAAACATAACTTTTGAAACCAGCTTCGAATAAGTGTTTCTCTTGTTTATTTCAGATGCAAATTGATATATATAGCTATATAAGCCCTTTATTTGATGTTTGAAAACTGCTATTCAGAGCTTCAGCAGAATCTTGGAAAACGTCATTCTCTCAGCCTGTGAAGATCAGTTTGAGACAATATTTCAGGTTTAACATAACTTTTGAAAACAGCTTCGAATAAATGTTTCTCTTGTTTATTTCAGATGCAAATTGTTATATATAGCTATATAAACCCTTTATTTGATGTTTGAAAACTGCTATTCAGAGCTCCAGCAGAATCTTAGAAAACGTCATTCTCTCGGTCTGAGAACATCAGTTTGAGACAATATTTCAGGTTAAACATAACTTTTGAAAACAGCTTCGAATAAGTGTTTCTCTTGTTTATTTCTGATGCAAATTGATATATATAGCTATATAAACCCTTTATTTGATGTTTGAAAACTGTTATTCAGAGCTCCAGCAGAATCTTGGAAAACGTCATTCTCTCAGCCTGTGAAGATCAGTTTGAGACAGTATTTCATGTTAAACATAACTTTTGAAAACAGCTTCGAATAAGTGTTTCTCTTGTTTATTTCAGATGCAAATTGATATATATAGCTATATAAACCCTTTATTTGATGTTTGAAAACTGCTATTCAGAGCTCCAGCAGAATCTTAGAAAACGTCATTCTCTCGGTCTGAGAACATCAGTTTGAGACAATATTTCAGGTTAAACATAACTTTTGAAAACAGCTTCGAATAAATGTTTCTCTTGTTTATTTCAGATGCAAATTGATATATATAGCTATATAAACCCTTTATTTGATGTTTGAAAACGGTTATTCAGAGCTCCAGCAGAATCTTGGAAAACGTCATTCTCTCAGTCTGAGAAGATCAGTTTGAGACAATATTTCAGGTTAAACATAACTTTTGAAAACAGCTTCGAATAAAGGTTTCTCTTGTTTATTTCAGATGCAAATTGTTATATATAGCTATATAAACCCTTTATTTGATGTTTGAAAACTGCTATTCAGAGCTCCAGCAGAATCTTAGAAAACGTCATTCTCTCAGTCTGAGAACATCAGTTTGAGACAATGTTTCAGGTTAAACATAACTTTTGAAAACAGCTTTGAATAAGTTTTTCTCTTGTTTATTTCAGATGCAAATTGATATATATAGCTATATAAATCCTTTATTTGATGTTTGAAAACTGCTATTCAGAGCTCCAGCAGAATCTTAGAAAACGTCATTCTCTCAGTCTGAGAACATCAGTTTGAGACAATGTTTCAGGTTAAACATAACTTTTGAAAACAGCTTTGAATAAGTTTTTCTCTTGTTTATTTCAGATGCAAATTGATATATATAGCTATATAAACCCTTTATTTGATGTTTGAAAACTGTTATTCAGAGCTCCAGCAGAATCTTGGAAAACGTCATTCTCTCAGTCTGAGAAGATCAGTTTGAGACAATATTTCAGGTTAAACATAACTTTTGAAAACAGCTTCGAATAAATGTTTCTCTTGTTTATTTCAGATGCAAATTGATATATATAGCTAGATAAACCCTTTATTTGATGTTTGAAAACTGCTATTCAGAGCTCCAGCAGAATCTTAGAAAACGTCATTCTCTCAGTCTGAGAACATCAGTTTGAGACAATGTTTCAGGTTAAACATAACTTTTGAAAACAGCTTTGAATAAGTTTTTCTCTTGTTTATTTCAGATGCAAATTGATATATATAGCTATATAAATCCTTTATTTGATGTTTGAAAACTGCTATTCAGAGCTTCAGCAGAATCTTAGAAAACGTCATTCTCTCGGTCTGAGAACATCAGTTTGAGACAATATTTCAGGTTAAACATAACTTTTGAAAACAGCTTCGAATAAGTGTTTCTCTTGTTTATTTCAGATGCAAATTGATATATATAGCTATATAAACCCTTTATTTGATGTTTGAAAACTGCTATTCAGAGCTTCAGCAGAATCTTGGAAAACGTCATTCTCTCAGCCTGTGAAGATCAGTTTGAGACAATATTTCAGGTTAAACATAACTTTTGAAAACAGCTTCGAATAAATGTTTCTCTTGTTTATTTCAGATGCAAATTGTTATATATAGCTATATAAACCCTTTATTTGATGTTTGAAAACTGCTATTCAGAGCTCCAGCAGAATCTTAGAAAACGTCATTCTCTCGGTCTGAGAACATCAGTTTGAGACAATATTTCAGGTTAAACATAACTTTTGAAAACAGCTTCGAATAAGTGTTTCTCTTGTTTATTTCTGATGCAAATTGATATATATAGCTATATAAACCCTTTATTTGATGTTTGAAAACTGTTATTCAGAGCTCCAGCAGAATCTTGGAAAACGTCATTCTCTCAGCCTGTGAAGATCAGTTTGAGACAATATTTCAGGTTAAACATAACTTTTGAAACCAGCTTCGAATAAGTGTTTCTCTTGTTTATTTCAGATGCAAATTGATATATATAACTATATAAGCCCTTTATTTGATGTTTGAAAACTGCTATTCATAGCTTCAGCAGAATCTTGGAAAACGTCATTCTCTCAGCCTGTGAAGATCAGTTTGAGACAATATTTCAGGTTAAACATAACTTTTGAAAACAGCTTCGAATAAATGTTTCTCTTGTTTATTTCAGATGCAAATTGTTATATATAGCTATATAAACCCTTTATTTGATGTTTGAAAACTGCTATTCAGAGCTCCAGCAGAATCTTAGAAAACGTCATTCTCTCAGTCTGAGAACATCAGTTTGAGACAATATTTCAGGTTAAACATAACTTTTGAAAACAGCTTCGAATAAGTGTTTCTCTTGTTTATTTCAGATGCAAATTGATATATATAGCTATATAAACCCTTTATTTGATGTTTTAAAACTGTTATTCAGAGCTCCAGCAGAATCTTGGAAAACGTCATTCTCTCACTCTGAGAAGATCAGTTTGAGACAATATTTCAGGTTAAACATAACTTTTGAAAACAGCTTCGAATAAGTGTTTCTCTTGTTTATTTCAGATGCAAATTGATATATATAGCTATATAAACCCTTTATTTGATGTTTGAAAACTGCTATTCAGAGCTCCAGCAGAATCTTAGAAAACGTCATTCTCTCAGTCTGAGAACATCAGTTTGAGACAATATTTCAGGTTAAACATAACTTTTGAAAACAGCTTCGAATAAATGTTTCTCTTGTTTATTTCAGATGCAAATTGATATATATAGCTATATAAATCCTTTATTTGATGTTTGAAAACTGCTATTCAGAGCTTCAGCAGAATCTTGGAAAACGTCATTCTCTCAGCCTGTGAAGATCAGTTTGAGACAATATTTCAGGTTAAACATAACTTTTGAAAACAGCTTCGAATAAATGTTTCTCTTGTTTATTTCAGATGCAAATTGTTATATATAGCTATATAAACCCTTTATTTGATGTTTGAAAACTGCTATTCAGAGCTCCAGCAGAATCTTAGAAAACGTCATTCTCTCGGTCTGAGAACATCAGTTTGAGACAATATTTCAGGTTAAACATAACTTTTGAAAACAGCTTCGAATAAGTGTTTCTCTTGTTTATTTCTGATGCAAATTGATATATATAGCTATATAAACCCTTTATTTGATGTTTGAAAACTGTTATTCAGAGCTCCAGCAGAATCTTGGAAAACGTCATTCTCTCAGCCTGTGAAGATCAGTTTGAGACAGTATTTCATGTTAAACATAACTTTTGAAAACAGCTTCGAATAAGTGTTTCTCTTGTTTATTTCAGATGCAAATTGATATATATAGCTATATAAACCCTTTATTTGATGTTTGAAAACTGCTATTCAGAGCTCCAGCAGAATCTTAGAAAACGTCATTCTCTCGGTCTGAGAACATCAGTTTGAGACAATATTTCAGGTTAAACATAACTTTTGAAAACAGCTTCGAATAAGTGTTTCTCTTGTTTATTTCTGATGCAAATTGATATATATAGCTATATAAACCCTTTATTTGATGTTTGAAAACTGCTATTCAGAGCTCCAGCAGAATCTTAGAAAACGTCATTCTCTCGGTCTGAGAACATCAGTTTGAGACAATATTTCAGGTTAAACATAACTTTTGAAACCAGATTCGAATAAGTGTTTCTCTTGTTTATTTCAGATGCAAATTGATATATATAGCTATATAAGCCCTTTATTTGATGTTTGAAAACTGCTATTCAGAGCTTCAGCAGAATCTTGGAAAACGTCATTCTCTCAGCCTGTGAAGATCAGTTTGAGACAATATTTCAGGTTTAACATAACTTTTGAAAACAGCTTCGAATAAATGTTTCTCTTGTTTATTTCAGATGCAAATTGTTATATATAGCTATATAAACCCTTTATTTGATGTTTGAAAACTGCTATTCAGAGCTCCAGCAGAATCTTAGAAAACGTCATTCTCTCAGTCTGAGAACATCAGTTTGAGACAATATTTCAGGTTAAACATAACTTTTGAAAACAGCTTCGAATAAGTGTTTCTCTTGTTTATTTCAGATGCAAATTGATATATATAGCTATATAAATCCTTTATTTGATGTTTGAAAACTGCTATTCAGAGCTTCAGCAGAATCTTGGAAAACGTCATTCTCTCAGCCTGTGAAGATCAGTTTGAGACAATATTTCAGGTTAAACATAACTTTTGAAAACAGCTTCGAATAAATGTTTCTCTTGTTTATTTCAGATGCAAATTGTTATATATAGCTATATAAACCCTTTATTTGATGTTTGAAAACTGCTATTCAGAGCTCCAGCAGAATCTTAGAAAACGTCATTCTCTCGGTCTGAGAACATCAGTTTGAGACAATATTTCAGGTTAAACATAACTTTTGAAAACAGCTTCGAATAAGTGTTTCTCTTGTTTATTTCAGATGCAAATTGATATATATAGCTATATAAACCCTTTATTTGATGTTTGAAAACTGCTATTCAGAGCTTCAGCAGAATCTTGGAAAACGTCATTCTCTCAGCCTGTGAAGATCAGTTTGAGACAATATTTCAGGTTAAACATAACTTTTGAAAACAGCTTCGAATAAATGTTTCTCTTGGTTATTTCAGATGCAAATTGATATATATAGCTATATAAACCCTTTATTTGATGTTTGAAAACTGCTATTCAGAGCTCTAGCAGAATCTTGGAAAACGTCATTCTCTCAGCCTGTGAAGATCAGTTTGAGACAATATTTCAGGTTAAACATAACTTTTGAAAACAGCTTCGAATAAATGTTTCTCTTGTTTATTTCAGATGCAAATTGTTATATATAGCTATATAAACCCTTTATTTGATGTTTGAAAACTGCTATTCAGAGCTCCAGCAGAATCTTAGAAAACGTCATTCTCTCGGTCTGAGAACATCAGTTTGAGACAATATTTCAGGTTAAACATAACTTTTGAAAACAGCTTCGAATAAGTGTTTCTCTTGTTTATTTCTGATGCAAATTGATATATATAGCTATATAAACCCTTTATTTGATGTTTGAAAACTGTTATTCAGAGCTCCAGCAGAATCTTGGAAAACGTCATTCTCTCAGCCTGTGAAGATCAGTTTGAGACAGTATTTCATGTTAAACATAACTTTTGAAAACAGCTTCGAATAAGTGTTTCTCTTGTTTATTTCAGATGCAAATTGATATATATAGCTATATAAACCCTTTATTTGATGTTTGAAAACTGCTATTCAGAGCTCCAGCAGAATCTTAGAAAACGTCATTCTCTCGGTCTGAGAACATCAGTTTGAGACAATATTTCAGGTTAAACATAACTTTTGAAAACAGCTTCGAATAAGTGTTTCTCTTGTTTATTTCTGATGCAAATTGATATATATAGCTATATAAACCCTTTATTTGATGTTTGAAAACTGCTATTCAGAGCTCCAGCAGAATCTTAGAAAACGTCATTCTCTCGGTCTGAGAACATCAGTTTGAGACAATATTTCAGGTTAAACATAACTTTTGAAACCAGATTCGAATAAGTGTTTCTCTTGTTTATTTCAGATGCAAATTGATATATATAGCTATATAAGCCCTTTATTTGATGTTTGAAAACTGCTATTCAGAGCTTCAGCAGAATCTTGGAAAACGTCATTCTCTCAGCCTGTGAAGATCAGTTTGAGACAATATTTCAGGTTTAACATAACTTTTGAAAACAGCTTCGAATAAATGTTTCTCTTGTTTATTTCAGATGCAAATTGTTATATATAGCTATATAAACCCTTTATTTGATGTTTGAAAACTGCTATTCAGAGCTCCAGCAGAATCTTAGAAAACGTCATTCTCTCAGTCTGAGAACATCAGTTTGAGACAATATTTCAGGTTAAACATAACTTTTGAAAACAGCTTCGAATAAGTGTTTCTCTTGTTTATTTCAGATGCAAATTGATATATATAGCTATATAAATCCTTTATTTGATGTTTGAAAACTGCTATTCAGAGCTTCAGCAGAATCTTGGAAAACGTCATTCTCTCAGCCTGTGAAGATCAGTTTGAGACAATATTTCAGGTTAAACATAACTTTTGAAAACAGCTTCGAATAAATGTTTCTCTTGTTTATTTCAGATGCAAATTGTTATATATAGCTATATAAACCCTTTATTTGATGTTTGAAAACTGCTATTCAGAGCTCCAGCAGAATCTTAGAAAACGTCATTCTCTCGGTCTGAGAACATCAGTTTGAGACAATATTTCAGGTTAAACATAACTTTTGAAAACAGCTTCGAATAAGTGTTTCTCTTGTTTATTTCAGATGCAAATTGATATATATAGCTATATAAACCCTTTATTTGATGTTTGAAAACTGCTATTCAGAGCTTCAGCAGAATCTTGGAAAACGTCATTCTCTCAGCCTGTGAAGATCAGTTTGAGACAATATTTCAGGTTAAACATAACTTTTGAAAACAGCTTCGAATAAATGTTTCTCTTGGTTATTTCAGATGCAAATTGATATATATAGCTATATAAACCCTTTATTTGATGTTTGAAAACTGCTATTCAGAGCTCTAGCAGAATCTTAGAAAACGTCATTCTCTCAGCCTGTGAAGATCAGTTTGAGACAGTATTTCATGTTAAACATAACTTTTGAAAACAGCTTCGAATAAGTGTTTCTCTTGTTTATTTCAGATGCAAATTGATATATATAGCTATATAAACCCTTTATTTGATGTTTGAAAACTGCTATTCAGAGCTCCAGCAGAATCTTAGAAAACGTCATTCTCTCGGTCTGAGAACATCAGTTTGAGACAATATTTCAGGTTAAACATAACTTTTGAAAACAGCTTCGAATAAGTGTTTCTCTTGTTTATTTCTAATGCAAATTGATATATATAGCTATATAAACCCTTTATTTGATGTTTGAAAACTGCTATTCAGAGCTTCAGCAGAATCTTAGAAAACGTCATTCTCTCGGTCTGAGAACATCAGTTTGAGACAATATTTCAGGTTAAACATAACTTTTGAAACCAGCTTCGAATAAGTGTTTCTCTTGTTTATTTCAGATGCAAATTGATATATATAGCTATATAAACCCTTTATTTGATGTTTGAAAACTGCTATTCAGAGCTCCAGCAGAATCTTAGAAAACGTCATTCTCTCGGTCTGAGAACATCAGTTTGAGACAATATTTCAGGTTAAACATAACTTTTGAAAACAGCTTCGAATAAGTGTTTCTCTTGTTTATTTCTGATGCAAATTGATATATATAGCTATATAAACCCTTTATTTGATGTTTGAAAACTGCTATTCAGAGCTCCAGCAGAATCTTAGAAAACGTCATTCTCTCGGTCTGAGAACATCAGTTTGAGACAATATTTCAGGTTAAACATAACTTTTGAAACCAGCTTCGAATAAGTGTTTCTCTTGTTTATTTCAGATGCAAATTGATATATATAACTATATAAGCCCTTTATTTGATGTTTGAAAACTGCTATTCAGAGCTTCAGCAGAATCTTGGAAAACGTCATTCTCTCAGCCTGTGAAGATCAGTTTGAGACAATATTTCAGGTTAAACATAACTTTTGAAAACAGCTTCGAATAAATGTTTCTCTTGTTTATTTCAGATGCAAATTGTTATATATAGCTATATAAACCCTTTATTTGATGTTTGAAAACTGCTATTCAGAGCTCCAGCAGAATCTTAGAAAACGTCATTCTCTCAGTCTGAGAACATCAGTTTGAGACAATATTTCAGGTTAAACATAACTTTTGAAAACAGCTTCGAATAAGTGTTTCTCTTGTTTATTTCAGATGCAAATTGATATATATAGCTATATAAACCCTTTATTTGATGTTTTAAAACTGTTATTCAGAGCTCCAGCAGAATCTTGGAAAACGTCATTCTCTCAGTCTGAGAAGATCAGTTTGAGACAATATTTCAGGTTAAACATAACTTTTGAAAACAGCTTCGAATAAATGTTTCTCTTGTTTATTTCAGATGCAAATTGATATATATAGCTATATAAACCCTTTATTTGATGTTTGAAAACTGCTATTCAGAGCTCCAGCAGAATCTTAGAAAACGTCATTCTCTCAGTCTGAGAACATCAGTTTGAGACAATGTTTCAGGTTAAACATAACTTTTGAAAACAGCTTTTAATAAGTTTTTCTCTTGTTTATTTCAGATGCAAATTGATATATATAGCTATATAAATCCTTTATTTGATGTTTGAAAACTGCTATTCAGAGCTTCAGCAGAATCTTGGAAAACGTCATTCTCTCAGCCTGTGAAGATCAGTTTGAGACAATATTTCAGGTTAAACATAACTTTTGAAAACAGCTTCGAATAAATGTTTCTCTTGTTTATTTCAGATGCAAATTGTTATATATAGCTATATAAACCCTTTATTTGATGTTTGAAAACTGCTATTCAGAGCTCCATCAGAATCTTAGAAAACGTCATTCTCTCGGTCTGAGAACATCAGTTTGAGACAATATTTCAGGTTAAACATAACTTTTGAAAACAGCTTCGAATAAGTGTTTCTCTTGTTTATTTCAGATGCAAATTGATATATATAGCTATATAAACCCTTTATTTGATGTTTGAAAACTGCTATTCAGAGCTTCAGCAGAATCTTGGAAAACGTCATTCTATCAGCCTGTGAAGATCAGTTTGAGACAATATTTCAGGTTAAACATAACTTTTGAAAACAGCTTCGAATAAATGTTTCTCTTGTTTATTTCAGATGCAAATTGATATATATAGCTATATAAACCCTTTATTTGATGTTTGAAAACTGCTATTCAGAGCTCCAGCAGAATCTTAGAAAACGTCATTCTCTCGGTCTGAGAACATCAGTTTGAGACAATATTTCAGGTTAAACATAACTTTTGAAAACAGCTTCGAATAAGTGTTTCTCTTGTTTATTTCAGATGCAAATTGATATATATAGCTATATAAACCCTTTATTTGATGTTTGAAAACTGCTATTCAGAGCTCCAGCAGAATCTTAGAAAACGTCATTCTCTCAGTCTGAGAACATCAGTTTGAGACAATATTTCAGGTTAAACATAACTTTTGAAAACAGCTTCGAATAAATGTTTCTCTTGTTTATTTCAGATGCAAATTGATATATATAGCTATATAAATCCTTTATTTGATGTTTGAAAACTGCTATTCAGAGCTTCAGCAGAATCTTGGAAAACGTCATTCTCTCAGCCTGTGAAGATCAGTTTGAGACAATATTTCAGGTTAAACATAACTTTTGAAAACAGCTTCGAATAAATGTTTCTCTTGTTTATTTCAGATGCAAATTGTTATATATAGCTATATAAACCCTTTATTTGATGTTTGAAAACTGCTATTCAGAGCTCCAGCAGAATCTTAGAAAACGTCATTCTCTCGGTCTGAGAACATCAGTTTGAGACAATATTTCAGGTTAAACATAACTTTTGAAAACAGCTTCGAATAAGTGTTTCTCTTGTTTATTTCTGATGCAAATTGATATATATAGCTATATAAACCCTTTATTTGATGTTTGAAAACTGTTATTCAGAGCTCCAGCAGAATCTTGGAAAACGTCATTCTCTCAGCCTGTGAAGATCAGTTTGAGACAGTATTTCATGTTAAACATAACTTTTGAAAACAGCTTCGAATAAGTGTTTCTCTTGTTTATTTCAGATGCAAATTGATATATATAGCTATATAAACCCTTTATTTGATGTTTGAAAACTGCTATTCAGAGCTCCAGCAGAATCTTAGAAAACGTCATTCTCTCGGTCTGAGAACATCAGTTTGAGACAATATTTCAGGTTAAACATAACTTTTGAAAACAGCTTCGAATAAGTGTTTCTCTTGTTTATTTCTGATGCAAATTGATATATATAGCTATATAAACCCTTTATTTGATGTTTGAAAACTGCTATTCAGAGCTCCAGCAGAATCTTAGAAAACGTCATTCTCTCGGTCTGAGAACATCAGTTTGAGACAATATTTCAGGTTAAACATAACTTTTGAAACCAGATTCGAATAAGTGTTTCTCTTGTTTATTTCAGATGCAAATTGATATATATAGCTATATAAGCCCTTTATTTGATGTTTGAAAACTGCTATTCAGAGCTTCAGCAGAATCTTGGAAAACGTCATTCTCTCAGCCTGTGAAGATCAGTTTGAGACAATATTTCAGGTTTAACATAACTTTTGAAAACAGCTTCGAATAAATGTTTCTCTTGTTTATTTCAGATGCAAATTGTTATATATAGCTATATAAACCCTTTATTTGATGTTTGAAAACTGCTATTCAGAGCTCCAGCAGAATCTTAGAAAACGTCATTCTCTCAGTCTGAGAACATCAGTTTGAGACAATATTTCAGGTTAAACATAACTTTTGAAAACAGCTTCGAATAAGTGTTTCTCTTGTTTATTTCAGATGCAAATTGATATATATAGCTATATAAATCCTTTATTTGATGTTTGAAAACTGCTATTCAGAGCTTCAGCAGAATCTTGGAAAACGTCATTCTCTCAGCCTGTGAAGATCAGTTTGAGACAATATTTCAGGTTAAACATAACTTTTGAAAACAGCTTCGAATAAATGTTTCTCTTGTTTATTTCAGATGCAAATTGTTATATATAGCTATATAAACCCTTTATTTGATGTTTGAAAACTGCTATTCAGAGCTCCAGCAGAATCTTAGAAAACGTCATTCTCTCGGTCTGAGAACATCAGTTTGAGACAATATTTCAGGTTAAACATAACTTTTGAAAACAGCTTCGAATAAGTGTTTCTCTTGTTTATTTCAGATGCAAATTGATATATATAGCTATATAAACCCTTTATTTGATGTTTGAAAACTGCTATTCAGAGCTTCAGCAGAATCTTGGAAAACGTCATTCTCTCAGCCTGTGAAGATCAGTTTGAGACAATATTTCAGGTTAAACATAACTTTTGAAAACAGCTTCGAATAAATGTTTCTCTTGGTTATTTCAGATGCAAATTGATATATATAGCTATATAAACCCTTTATTTGATGTTTGAAAACTGCTATTCAGAGCTCTAGCAGAATCTTAGAAAACGTCATTCTCTCAGCCTGTGAAGATCAGTTTGAGACAGTATTTCATGTTAAACATAACTTTTGAAAACAGCTTCGAATAAGTGTTTCTCTTGTTTATTTCAGATGCAAATTGATATATATAGCTATATAAACCCTTTATTTGATGTTTGAAAACTGCTATTCAGAGCTCCAGCAGAATCTTAGAAAACGTCATTCTCTCGGTCTGAGAACATCAGTTTGAGACAATATTTCAGGTTAAACATAACTTTTGAAAACAGCTTCGAATAAGTGTTTCTCTTGTTTATTTCTGATGCAAATTGATATATATAGCTATATAAACCCTTTATTTGATGTTTGAAAACTGTTATTCAGAGCTCCAGCAGAATCTTGGAAAACGTCATTCTCTCAGCCTGTGAAGATCAGTTTGAGACAGTATTTCATGTTAAACATAACTTTTGAAAACAGCTTCGAATAAGTGTTTCTCTTGTTTATTTCAGATGCAAATTGATATATATAGCTATATAAACCCTTTATTTGATGTTTGAAAACTGCTATTCAGAGCTCCATCAGAATCTTAGAAAACGTCATTCTCTCGGTCTGAGAACATCAGTTTGAGACAATATTTCAGGTTAAACATAACTTTTGAAAACAGCTTCGAATAAGTGTTTCTCTTGTTTATTTCTAATGCAAATTGATATATATAGCTATATAAACCCTTTATTTGATGTTTGAAAACTGCTATTCAGAGCTCCAGCAGAATCTTAGAAAACGTCATTCTCTCGGTCTGAGAACATCAGTTTGAGACAATATTTCAGGTTAAACATAACTTTTGAAAACAGCTTCGAATAAGTGTTTCTCTTGTTTATTTCTGATGCAAATTGATATATATAGCTATATAAACCCTTTATTTGATGTTTGAAAACTGTTATTCAGAGCTCCAGCAGAATCTTAGAAAACGTCATTCTCTCAGTCTGAGAACATCAGTTTGAGACAATGTTTCAGGTTAAACATAACTTTTGAAAACAGCTTTGAATAAGTTTTTCTCTTGTTTATTTCAGATGCAAATTGATATATATAGCTATATAAATCCTTTATTTGATGTTTGAAAACTGCTATTCAGAGCTTCAGCAGAATCTTGGAAAACGTCATTCTCTCAGCCTGTGAAGATCAGTTTGAGACAATATTTCAGGTTAAACATAACTTTTGAAAACAGCTTCGAATAAATGTTTCTCTTGTTTATTTCAGATGCAAATTGTTATATATAGCTAAATAAACCCTTTATTTGATGTTTGAAAACTGCTATTCAGAGCTCCAGCAGAATCTTAGAAAACGTCATTCTCTCGGTCTGAGAACATCAGTTTGAGACAATATTTCAGGTTAAACATAACTTTTGAAAACAGCTTCGAATAAGTGTTTCTCTTGTTTATTTCAGATGCAAATTGATATATATAGCTATATAAACCCTTTATTTGATGTTTGAAAACTGCTATTCAGAGCTTCAGCAGAATCTTGGAAAACGTCATTCTCTCAGCCTGTGAAGATCAGTTTGAGACAATATTTCAGGTTAAACATAACTTTTGAAAACAGCTTCGAATAAATGTTTCTCTTGTTTATTTCAGATGCAAATTGTTATATATAGCTATATAAACCCTTTATTTGATGTTTGAAAACTGCTATTCAGAGCTCCAGCAGAATCTTAGAAAACGTCATTCTCTCAGCCTGTGAAGATCAGTTTGAGACAGTATTTCATGTTAAACATAACTTTTGAAAACAGCTTCGAATAAGTGTTTCTCTTGTTTATTTCAGATGCAAATTGATATATATAGCTATATAAACCCTTTATTTGATGTTTGAAAACTGCTATTCAGAGCTCCAGCAGAATCTTAGAAAACGTCATTCTCTCGGTCTGAGAACATCAGTTTGAGACAATATTTCAGGTTAAACATAACTTTTGAAAACAGCTTTGAATAAGTGTTTCTCTTGTTTATTTCTGATGCAAATTGATATATATAGCTATATAAACCCTTTATTTGATGTTTGAAAACTGCTATTCAGAGCTCCAGCAGAATCTTAGAAAACGTCATTCTCTCGGTCTGAGAACCTCAGTTTGAGACAATATTTCAGGTTAAACATAACTTTTGAAACCAGCTTCGAATAAGTGTTTCTCTTGTTTATTTCAGATGCAAATTGATATATATAGCTATATAAGCCCTTTATTTGATGTTTGAAAACTGCTATTCAGAGCTTCAGCAGAATCTTGGAAAACGTCATTCTCTCAGCCTGTGAAGATCAGTTTGAGACAATATTTCAGGTTTAACATAACTTTTGAAAACAGCTTCGAATAAATGTTTCTCTTGTTTATTTCAGATGCAAATTGTTATATATAGCTATATAAACCCTTTATTTGATGTTTGAAAACTGCTATTCAGAGCTCCAGCAGAATCTTAGAAAACGTCATTCTCTCGGTCTGAGAACATCAGTTTGAGACAATATTTCAGGTTAAACATAACTTTTGAAAACAGCTTCGAATAAGTGTTTCTCTTGTTTATTTCTGATGCAAATTGATATATATAGCTATATAAACCCTTTATTTGATGTTTGAAAACTGTTATTCAGAGCTCCAGCAGAATCTTGGAAAACGTCATTCTCTCAGCCTGTGAAGATCAGTTTGAGACAGTATTTCATGTTAAACATAACTTTTGAAAACAGCTTCGAATAAGTGTTTCTCTTGTTTATTTCAGATGCAAATTGATATATATAGCTATATAAACCCTTTATTTGATGTTTGAAAACTGCTATTCAGAGCTCCAGCAGAATCTTAGAAAACGTCATTCTCTCGGTCTGAGAACATCAGTTTGAGACAATATTTCAGGTTAAACATAACTTTTGAAAACAGCTTCGAATAAATGTTTCTCTTGTTTATTTCAGATGCAAATTGATATATATAGCTATATAAACCCTTTATTTGATGTTTGAAAACGGTTATTCAGAGCTCCAGCAGAATCTTGGAAAACGTCATTCTCTCAGTCTGAGAAGATCAGTTTGAGACAATATTTCAGGTTAAACATAACTTTTGAAAACAGCTTCGAATAAAGGTTTCTCTTGTTTATTTCAGATGCAAATTGTTATATATAGCTATATAAACCCTTTATTTGATGTTTGAAAACTGCTATTCAGAGCTCCAGCAGAATCTTAGAAAACGTCATTCTCTCAGTCTGAGAACATCAGTTTGAGACAATGTTTCAGGTTAAACATAACTTTTGAAAACAGCTTTGAATAAGTTTTTCTCTTGTTTATTTCAGATGCAAATTGATATATATAGCTATATAAATCCTTTATTTGATGTTTGAAAACTGCTATTCAGAGCTCCAGCAGAATCTTAGAAAACGTCATTCTCTCAGTCTGAGAACATCAGTTTGAGACAATGTTTCAGGTTAAACATAACTTTTGAAAACAGCTTTGAATAAGTTTTTCTCTTGTTTATTTCAGATGCAAATTGATATATATAGCTATATAAACCCTTTATTTGATGTTTGAAAACTGTTATTCAGAGCTCCAGCAGAATCTTGGAAAACGTCATTCTCTCAGTCTGAGAAGATCAGTTTGAGACAATATTTCAGGTTAAACATAACTTTTGAAAACAGCTTCGAATAAATGTTTCTCTTGTTTATTTCAGATGCAAATTGATATATATAGCTAGATAAACCCTTTATTTGATGTTTGAAAACTGCTATTCAGAGCTCCAGCAGAATCTTAGAAAACGTCATTCTCTCAGTCTGAGAACATCAGTTTGAGACAATGTTTCAGGTTAAACATAACTTTTGAAAACAGCTTTGAATAAGTTTTTCTCTTGTTTATTTCAGATGCAAATTGATATATATAGCTATATAAATCCTTTATTTGATGTTTGAAAACTGCTATTCAGAGCTTCAGCAGAATCTTAGAAAACGTCATTCTCTCGGTCTGAGAACATCAGTTTGAGACAATATTTCAGGTTAAACATAACTTTTGAAAACAGCTTCGAATAAGTGTTTCTCTTGTTTATTTCAGATGCAAATTGATATATATAGCTATATAAACCCTTTATTTGATGTTTGAAAACTGCTATTCAGAGCTTCAGCAGAATCTTGGAAAACGTCATTCTCTCAGCCTGTGAAGATCAGTTTGAGACAATATTTCAGGTTAAACATAACTTTTGAAAACAGCTTCGAATAAATGTTTCTCTTGTTTATTTCAGATGCAAATTGTTATATATAGCTATATAAACCCTTTATTTGATGTTTGAAAACTGCTATTCAGAGCTCCAGCAGAATCTTAGAAAACGTCATTCTCTCGGTCTGAGAACATCAGTTTGAGACAATATTTCAGGTTAAACATAACTTTTGAAAACAGCTTCGAATAAGTGTTTCTCTTGTTTATTTCTGATGCAAATTGATATATATAGCTATATAAACCCTTTATTTGATGTTTGAAAACTGTTATTCAGAGCTCCAGCAGAATCTTGGAAAACGTCATTCTCTCAGCCTGTGAAGATCAGTTTGAGACAATATTTCAGGTTAAACATAACTTTTGAAACCAGCTTCGAATAAGTGTTTCTCTTGTTTATTTCAGATGCAAATTGATATATATAACTATATAAGCCCTTTATTTGATGTTTGAAAACTGCTATTCAGAGCTTCAGCAGAATCTTGGAAAACGTCATTCTCTCAGCCTGTGAAGATCAGTTTGAGACAATATTTCAGGTTAAACATAACTTTTGAAAACAGCTTCGAATAAATGTTTCTCTTGTTTATTTCAGATGCAAATTGTTATATATAGCTATATAAACCCTTTATTTGATGTTTGAAAACTGCTATTCAGAGCTCCAGCAGAATCTTAGAAAACGTCATTCTCTCAGTCTGAGAACATCAGTTTGAGACAATATTTCAGGTTAAACATAACTTTTGAAAACAGCTTCGAATAAGTGTTTCTCTTGTTTATTTCAGATGCAAATTGATATATATAGCTATATAAACCCTTTATTTGATGTTTTAAAACTGTTATTCAGAGCTCCAGCAGAATCTTGGAAAACGTCATTCTCTCACTCTGAGAAGATCAGTTTGAGACAATATTTCAGGTTAAACATAACTTTTGAAAACAGCTTCGAATAAGTGTTTCTCTTGTTTATTTCAGATGCAAATTGATATATATAGCTATATAAACCCTTTATTTGATGTTTGAAAACTGCTATTCAGAGCTCCAGCAGAATCTTAGAAAACGTCATTCTCTCAGTCTGAGAACATCAGTTTGAGACAATATTTCAGGTTAAACATAACTTTTGAAAACAGCTTCGAATAAATGTTTCTCTTGTTTATTTCAGATGCAAATTGATATATATAGCTATATAAATCCTTTATTTGATGTTTGAAAACTGCTATTCAGAGCTTCAGCAGAATCTTGGAAAACGTCATTCTCTCAGCCTGTGAAGATCAGTTTGAGACAATATTTCAGGTTAAACATAACTTTTGAAAACAGCTTCGAATAAATGTTTCTCTTGTTTATTTCAGATGCAAATTGTTATATATAGCTATATAAACCCTTTATTTGATGTTTGAAAACTGCTATTCAGAGCTCCAGCAGAATCTTAGAAAACGTCATTCTCTCGGTCTGAGAACATCAGTTTGAGACAATATTTCAGGTTAAACATAACTTTTGAAAACAGCTTCGAATAAGTGTTTCTCTTGTTTATTTCTGATGCAAATTGATATATATAGCTATATAAACCCTTTATTTGATGTTTGAAAACTGTTATTCAGAGCTCCAGCAGAATCTTGGAAAACGTCATTCTCTCAGCCTGTGAAGATCAGTTTGAGACAGTATTTCATGTTAAACATAACTTTTGAAAACAGCTTCGAATAAGTGTTTCTCTTGTTTATTTCAGATGCAAATTGATATATATAGCTATATAAACCCTTTATTTGATGTTTGAAAACTGCTATTCAGAGCTCCAGCAGAATCTTAGAAAACGTCATTCTCTCGGTCTGAGAACATCAGTTTGAGACAATATTTCAGGTTAAACATAACTTTTGAAAACAGCTTCGAATAAGTGTTTCTCTTGTTTATTTCTGATGCAAATTGATATATATAGCTATATAAACCCTTTATTTGATGTTTGAAAACTGCTATTCAGAGCTCCAGCAGAATCTTAGAAAACGTCATTCTCTCGGTCTGAGAACATCAGTTTGAGACAATATTTCAGGTTAAACATAACTTTTGAAACCAGATTCGAATAAGTGTTTCTCTTGTTTATTTCAGATGCAAATTGATATATATAGCTATATAAGCCCTTTATTTGATGTTTGAAAACTGCTATTCAGAGCTTCAGCAGAATCTTGGAAAACGTCATTCTCTCAGCCTGTGAAGATCAGTTTGAGACAATATTTCAGGTTTAACATAACTTTTGAAAACAGCTTCGAATAAATGTTTCTCTTGTTTATTTCAGATGCAAATTGTTATATATAGCTATATAAACCCTTTATTTGATGTTTGAAAACTGCTATTCAGAGCTCCAGCAGAATCTTAGAAAACGTCATTCTCTCAGTCTGAGAACATCAGTTTGAGACAATATTTCAGGTTAAACATAACTTTTGAAAACAGCTTCGAATAAGTGTTTCTCTTGTTTATTTCAGATGCAAATTGATATATATAGCTATATAAATCCTTTATTTGATGTTTGAAAACTGCTATTCAGAGCTTCAGCAGAATCTTGGAAAACGTCATTCTCTCAGCCTGTGAAGATCAGTTTGAGACAATATTTCAGGTTAAACATAACTTTTGAAAACAGCTTCGAATAAATGTTTCTCTTGTTTATTTCAGATGCAAATTGTTATATATAGCTATATAAACCCTTTATTTGATGTTTGAAAACTGCTATTCAGAGCTCCAGCAGAATCTTAGAAAACGTCATTCTCTCGGTCTGAGAACATCAGTTTGAGACAATATTTCAGGTTAAACATAACTTTTGAAAACAGCTTCGAATAAGTGTTTCTCTTGTTTATTTCAGATGCAAATTGATATATATAGCTATATAAACCCTTTATTTGATGTTTGAAAACTGCTATTCAGAGCTTCAGCAGAATCTTGGAAAACGTCATTCTCTCAGCCTGTGAAGATCAGTTTGAGACAATATTTCAGGTTAAACATAACTTTTGAAAACAGCTTCGAATAAATGTTTCTCTTGGTTATTTCAGATGCAAATTGATATATATAGCTATATAAACCCTTTATTTGATGTTTGAAAACTGCTATTCAGAGCTCTAGCAGAATCTTAGAAAACGTCATTCTCTCAGCCTGTGAAGATCAGTTTGAGACAGTATTTCATGTTAAACATAACTTTTGAAAACAGCTTCGAATAAGTGTTTCTCTTGTTTATTTCAGATGCAAATTGATATATATAGCTATATAAACCCTTTATTTGATGTTTGAAAACTGCTATTCAGAGCTCCAGCAGAATCTTAGAAAACGTCATTCTCTCGGTCTGAGAACATCAGTTTGAGACAATATTTCAGGTTAAACATAACTTTTGAAAACAGCTTCGAATAAGTGTTTCTCTTGTTTATTTCTGATGCAAATTGATATATATAGCTATATAAACCCTTTATTTGATGTTTGAAAACTGTTATTCAGAGCTCCAGCAGAATCTTGGAAAACGTCATTCTCTCAGCCTGTGAAGATCAGTTTGAGACAGTATTTCATGTTAAACATAACTTTTGAAAACAGCTTCGAATAAGTGTTTCTCTTGTTTATTTCAGATGCAAATTGATATATATAGCTATATAAACCCTTTATTTGATGTTTGAAAACTGCTATTCAGAGCTCCATCAGAATCTTAGAAAACGTCATTCTCTCGGTCTGAGAACATCAGTTTGAGACAATATTTCAGGTTAAACATAACTTTTGAAAACAGCTTCGAATAAGTGTTTCTCTTGTTTATTTCTAATGCAAATTGATATATATAGCTATATAAACCCTTTATTTGATGTTTGAAAACTGCTATTCAGAGCTCCAGCAGAATCTTAGAAAACGTCATTCTCTCGGTCTGAGAACATCAGTTTGAGACAATATTTCAGGTTAAACATAACTTTTGAAAACAGCTTCGAATAAGTGTTTCTCTTGTTTATTTCTGATGCAAATTGATATATATAGCTATATAAACCCTTTATTTGATGTTTGAAAACTGTTATTCAGAGCTCCAGCAGAATCTTAGAAAACGTCATTCTCTCAGTCTGAGAACATCAGTTTGAGACAATGTTTCAGGTTAAACATAACTTTTGAAAACAGCTTTGAATAAGTTTTTCTCTTGTTTATTTCAGATGCAAATTGATATATATAGCTATATAAATCCTTTATTTGATGTTTGAAAACTGCTATTCAGAGCTTCAGCAGAATCTTGGAAAACGTCATTCTCTCAGCCTGTGAAGATCAGTTTGAGACAATATTTCAGGTTAAACATAACTTTTGAAAACAGCTTCGAATAAATGTTTCTCTTGTTTATTTCAGATGCAAATTGTTATATATAGCTAAATAAACCCTTTATTTGATGTTTGAAAACTGCTATTCAGAGCTCCAGCAGAATCTTAGAAAACGTCATTCTCTCGGTCTGAGAACATCAGTTTGAGACAATATTTCAGGTTAAACATAACTTTTGAAAACAGCTTCGAATAAGTGTTTCTCTTGTTTATTTCAGATGCAAATTGATATATATAGCTATATAAACCCTTTATTTGATGTTTGAAAACTGCTATTCAGAGCTTCAGCAGAATCTTGGAAAACGTCATTCTCTCAGCCTGTGAAGATCAGTTTGAGACAATATTTCAGGTTAAACATAACTTTTGAAAACAGCTTCGAATAAATGTTTCTCTTGTTTATTTCAGATGCAAATTGTTATATATAGCTATATAAACCCTTTATTTGATGTTTGAAAACTGCTATTCAGAGCTCCAGCAGAATCTTAGAAAACGTCATTCTCTCAGCCTGTGAAGATCAGTTTGAGACAGTATTTCATGTTAAACATAACTTTTGAAAACAGCTTCGAATAAGTGTTTCTCTTGTTTATTTCAGATGCAAATTGATATATATAGCTATATAAACCCTTTATTTGATGTTTGAAAACTGCTATTCAGAGCTCCAGCAGAATCTTAGAAAACGTCATTCTCTCGGTCTGAGAACATCAGTTTGAGACAATATTTCAGGTTAAACATAACTTTTGAAAACAGCTTTGAATAAGTGTTTCTCTTGTTTATTTCTGATGCAAATTGATATATATAGCTATATAAACCCTTTATTTGATGTTTGAAAACTGCTATTCAGAGCTCCAGCAGAATCTTAGAAAACGTCATTCTCTCGGTCTGAGAACCTCAGTTTGAGACAATATTTCAGGTTAAACATAACTTTTGAAACCAGCTTCGAATAAGTGTTTCTCTTGTTTATTTCAGATGCAAATTGATATATATAGCTATATAAGCCCTTTATTTGATGTTTGAAAACTGCTATTCAGAGCTTCAGCAGAATCTTGGAAAACGTCATTCTCTCAGCCTGTGAAGATCAGTTTGAGACAATATTTCAGGTTTAACATAACTTTTGAAAACAGCTTCGAATAAATGTTTCTCTTGTTTATTTCAGATGCAAATTGTTATATATAGCTATATAAACCCTTTATTTGATGTTTGAAAACTGCTATTCAGAGCTCCAGCAGAATCTTAGAAAACGTCATTCTCTCGGTCTGAGAACATCAGTTTGAGACAATATTTCAGGTTAAACATAACTTTTGAAAACAGCTTCGAATAAGTGTTTCTCTTGTTTATTTCTGATGCAAATTGATATATATAGCTATATAAACCCTTTATTTGATGTTTGAAAACTGTTATTCAGAGCTCCAGCAGAATCTTGGAAAACGTCATTCTCTCAGCCTGTGAAGATCAGTTTGAGACAGTATTTCATGTTAAACATAACTTTTGAAAACAGCTTCGAATAAGTGTTTCTCTTGTTTATTTCAGATGCAAATTGATATATATAGCTATATAAACCCTTTATTTGATGTTTGAAAACTGCTATTCAGAGCTCCAGCAGAATCTTAGAAAACGTCATTCTCTCGGTCTGAGAACATCAGTTTGAGACAATATTTCAGGTTAAACATAACTTTTGAAAACAGCTTCGAATAAATGTTTCTCTTGTTTATTTCAGATGCAAATTGATATATATAGCTATATAAACCCTTTATTTGATGTTTGAAAACGGTTATTCAGAGCTCCAGCAGAATCTTGGAAAACGTCATTCTCTCAGTCTGAGAAGATCAGTTTGAGACAATATTTCAGGTTAAACATAACTTTTGAAAACAGCTTCGAATAAAGGTTTCTCTTGTTTATTTCAGATGCAAATTGTTATATATAGCTATATAAACCCTTTATTTGATGTTTGAAAACTGCTATTCAGAGCTCCAGCAGAATCTTAGAAAACGTCATTCTCTCAGTCTGAGAACATCAGTTTGAGACAATGTTTCAGGTTAAACATAACTTTTGAAAACAGCTTTGAATAAGTTTTTCTCTTGTTTATTTCAGATGCAAATTGATATATATAGCTATATAAATCCTTTATTTGATGTTTGAAAACTGCTATTCAGAGCTCCAGCAGAATCTTAGAAAACGTCATTCTCTCAGTCTGAGAACATCAGTTTGAGACAATGTTTCAGGTTAAACATAACTTTTGAAAACAGCTTTGAATAAGTTTTTCTCTTGTTTATTTCAGATGCAAATTGATATATATAGCTATATAAACCCTTTATTTGATGTTTGAAAACTGTTATTCAGAGCTCCAGCAGAATCTTGGAAAACGTCATTCTCTCAGTCTGAGAAGATCAGTTTGAGACAATATTTCAGGTTAAACATAACTTTTGAAAACAGCTTCGAATAAATGTTTCTCTTGTTTATTTCAGATGCAAATTGATATATATAGCTAGATAAACCCTTTATTTGATGTTTGAAAACTGCTATTCAGAGCTCCAGCAGAATCTTAGAAAACGTCATTCTCTCAGTCTGAGAACATCAGTTTGAGACAATGTTTCAGGTTAAACATAACTTTTGAAAACAGCTTTGAATAAGTTTTTCTCTTGTTTATTTCAGATGCAAATTGATATATATAGCTATATAAATCCTTTATTTGATGTTTGAAAACTGCTATTCAGAGCTTCAGCAGAATCTTAGAAAACGTCATTCTCTCGGTCTGAGAACATCAGTTTGAGACAATATTTCAGGTTAAACATAACTTTTGAAAACAGCTTCGAATAAGTGTTTCTCTTGTTTATTTCAGATGCAAATTGATATATATAGCTATATAAACCCTTTATTTGATGTTTGAAAACTGCTATTCAGAGCTTCAGCAGAATCTTGGAAAACGTCATTCTCTCAGCCTGTGAAGATCAGTTTGAGACAATATTTCAGGTTAAACATAACTTTTGAAAACAGCTTCGAATAAATGTTTCTCTTGTTTATTTCAGATGCAAATTGTTATATATAGCTATATAAACCCTTTATTTGATGTTTGAAAACTGCTATTCAGAGCTCCAGCAGAATCTTAGAAAACGTCATTCTCTCGGTCTGAGAACATCAGTTTGAGACAATATTTCAGGTTAAACATAACTTTTGAAAACAGCTTCGAATAAGTGTTTCTCTTGTTTATTTCTGATGCAAATTGATATATATAGCTATATAAACCCTTTATTTGATGTTTGAAAACTGTTATTCAGAGCTCCAGCAGAATCTTGGAAAACGTCATTCTCTCAGCCTGTGAAGATCAGTTTGAGACAATATTTCAGGTTAAACATAACTTTTGAAACCAGCTTCGAATAAGTGTTTCTCTTGTTTATTTCAGATGCAAATTGATATATATAACTATATAAGCCCTTTATTTGATGTTTGAAAACTGCTATTCATAGCTTCAGCAGAATCTTGGAAAACGTCATTCTCTCAGCCTGTGAAGATCAGTTTGAGACAATATTTCAGGTTAAACATAACTTTTGAAAACAGCTTCGAATAAATGTTTCTCTTGTTTATTTCAGATGCAAATTGTTATATATAGCTATATAAACCCTTTATTTGATGTTTGAAAACTGCTATTCAGAGCTCCAGCAGAATCTTAGAAAACGTCATTCTCTCAGTCTGAGAACATCAGTTTGAGACAATATTTCAGGTTAAACATAACTTTTGAAAACAGCTTCGAATAAGTGTTTCTCTTGTTTATTTCAGATGCAAATTGATATATATAGCTATATAAACCCTTTATTTGATGTTTTAAAACTGTTATTCAGAGCTCCAGCAGAATCTTGGAAAACGTCATTCTCTCACTCTGAGAAGATCAGTTTGAGACAATATTTCAGGTTAAACATAACTTTTGAAAACAGCTTCGAATAAGTGTTTCTCTTGTTTATTTCAGATGCAAATTGATATATATAGCTATATAAACCCTTTATTTGATGTTTGAAAACTGCTATTCAGAGCTCCAGCAGAATCTTAGAAAACGTCATTCTCTCAGTCTGAGAACATCAGTTTGAGACAATATTTCAGGTTAAACATAACTTTTGAAAACAGCTTCGAATAAATGTTTCTCTTGTTTATTTCAGATGCAAATTGATATATATAGCTATATAAATCCTTTATTTGATGTTTGAAAACTGCTATTCAGAGCTTCAGCAGAATCTTGGAAAACGTCATTCTCTCAGCCTGTGAAGATCAGTTTGAGACAATATTTCAGGTTAAACATAACTTTTGAAAACAGCTTCGAATAAATGTTTCTCTTGTTTATTTCAGATGCAAATTGTTATATATAGCTATATAAACCCTTTATTTGATGTTTGAAAACTGCTATTCAGAGCTCCAGCAGAATCTTAGAAAACGTCATTCTCTCGGTCTGAGAACATCAGTTTGAGACAATATTTCAGGTTAAACATAACTTTTGAAAACAGCTTCGAATAAGTGTTTCTCTTGTTTATTTCTGATGCAAATTGATATATATAGCTATATAAACCCTTTATTTGATGTTTGAAAACTGTTATTCAGAGCTCCAGCAGAATCTTGGAAAACGTCATTCTCTCAGCCTGTGAAGATCAGTTTGAGACAGTATTTCATGTTAAACATAACTTTTGAAAACAGCTTCGAATAAGTGTTTCTCTTGTTTATTTCAGATGCAAATTGATATATATAGCTATATAAACCCTTTATTTGATGTTTGAAAACTGCTATTCAGAGCTCCAGCAGAATCTTAGAAAACGTCATTCTCTCGGTCTGAGAACATCAGTTTGAGACAATATTTCAGGTTAAACATAACTTTTGAAAACAGCTTCGAATAAGTGTTTCTCTTGTTTATTTCTGATGCAAATTGATATATATAGCTATATAAACCCTTTATTTGATGTTTGAAAACTGCTATTCAGAGCTCCAGCAGAATCTTAGAAAACGTCATTCTCTCGGTCTGAGAACATCAGTTTGAGACAATATTTCAGGTTAAACATAACTTTTGAAACCAGATTCGAATAAGTGTTTCTCTTGTTTATTTCAGATGCAAATTGATATATATAGCTATATAAGCCCTTTATTTGATGTTTGAAAACTGCTATTCAGAGCTTCAGCAGAATCTTGGAAAACGTCATTCTCTCAGCCTGTGAAGATCAGTTTGAGACAATATTTCAGGTTTAACATAACTTTTGAAAACAGCTTCGAATAAATGTTTCTCTTGTTTATTTCAGATGCAAATTGTTATATATAGCTATATAAACCCTTTATTTGATGTTTGAAAACTGCTATTCAGAGCTCCAGCAGAATCTTAGAAAACGTCATTCTCTCAGTCTGAGAACATCAGTTTGAGACAATATTTCAGGTTAAACATAACTTTTGAAAACAGCTTCGAATAAGTGTTTCTCTTGTTTATTTCAGATGCAAATTGATATATATAGCTATATAAATCCTTTATTTGATGTTTGAAAACTGCTATTCAGAGCTTCAGCAGAATCTTGGAAAACGTCATTCTCTCAGCCTGTGAAGATCAGTTTGAGACAATATTTCAGGTTAAACATAACTTTTGAAAACAGCTTCGAATAAATGTTTCTCTTGTTTATTTCAGATGCAAATTGTTATATATAGCTATATAAACCCTTTATTTGATGTTTGAAAACTGCTATTCAGAGCTCCAGCAGAATCTTAGAAAACGTCATTCTCTCGGTCTGAGAACATCAGTTTGAGACAATATTTCAGGTTAAACATAACTTTTGAAAACAGCTTCGAATAAGTGTTTCTCTTGTTTATTTCAGATGCAAATTGATATATATAGCTATATAAACCCTTTATTTGATGTTTGAAAACTGCTATTCAGAGCTTCAGCAGAATCTTGGAAAACGTCATTCTCTCAGCCTGTGAAGATCAGTTTGAGACAATATTTCAGGTTAAACATAACTTTTGAAAACAGCTTCGAATAAATGTTTCTCTTGGTTATTTCAGATGCAAATTGATATATATAGCTATATAAACCCTTTATTTGATGTTTGAAAACTGCTATTCAGAGCTCTAGCAGAATCTTAGAAAACGTCATTCTCTCAGCCTGTGAAGATCAGTTTGAGACAGTATTTCATGTTAAACATAACTTTTGAAAACAGCTTCGAATAAGTGTTTCTCTTGTTTATTTCAGATGCAAATTGATATATATAGCTATATAAACCCTTTATTTGATGTTTGAAAACTGCTATTCAGAGCTCCAGCAGAATCTTAGAAAACGTCATTCTCTCGGTCTGAGAACATCAGTTTGAGACAATATTTCAGGTTAAACATAACTTTTGAAAACAGCTTCGAATAAGTGTTTCTCTTGTTTATTTCTGATGCAAATTGATATATATAGCTATATAAACCCTTTATTTGATGTTTGAAAACTGTTATTCAGAGCTCCAGCAGAATCTTGGAAAACGTCATTCTCTCAGCCTGTGAAGATCAGTTTGAGACAGTATTTCATGTTAAACATAACTTTTGAAAACAGCTTCGAATAAGTGTTTCTCTTGTTTATTTCAGATGCAAATTGATATATATAGCTATATAAACCCTTTATTTGATGTTTGAAAACTGCTATTCAGAGCTCCATCAGAATCTTAGAAAACGTCATTCTCTCGGTCTGAGAACATCAGTTTGAGACAATATTTCAGGTTAAACATAACTTTTGAAAACAGCTTCGAATAAGTGTTTCTCTTGTTTATTTCTAATGCAAATTGATATATATAGCTATATAAACCCTTTATTTGATGTTTGAAAACTGCTATTCAGAGCTCCAGCAGAATCTTAGAAAACGTCATTCTCTCGGTCTGAGAACATCAGTTTGAGACAATATTTCAGGTTAAACATAACTTTTGAAAACAGCTTCGAATAAGTGTTTCTCTTGTTTATTTCTGATGCAAATTGATATATATAGCTATATAAACCCTTTATTTGATGTTTGAAAACTGTTATTCAGAGCTCCAGCAGAATCTTAGAAAACGTCATTCTCTCAGTCTGAGAACATCAGTTTGAGACAATGTTTCAGGTTAAACATAACTTTTGAAAACAGCTTTGAATAAGTTTTTCTCTTGTTTATTTCAGATGCAAATTGATATATATAGCTATATAAATCCTTTATTTGATGTTTGAAAACTGCTATTCAGAGCTTCAGCAGAATCTTGGAAAACGTCATTCTCTCAGCCTGTGAAGATCAGTTTGAGACAATATTTCAGGTTAAACATAACTTTTGAAAACAGCTTCGAATAAATGTTTCTCTTGTTTATTTCAGATGCAAATTGTTATATATAGCTAAATAAACCCTTTATTTGATGTTTGAAAACTGCTATTCAGAGCTCCAGCAGAATCTTAGAAAACGTCATTCTCTCGGTCTGAGAACATCAGTTTGAGACAATATTTCAGGTTAAACATAACTTTTGAAAACAGCTTCGAATAAGTGTTTCTCTTGTTTATTTCAGATGCAAATTGATATATATAGCTATATAAACCCTTTATTTGATGTTTGAAAACTGCTATTCAGAGCTTCAGCAGAATCTTGGAAAACGTCATTCTCTCAGCCTGTGAAGATCAGTTTGAGACAATATTTCAGGTTAAACATAACTTTTGAAAACAGCTTCGAATAAATGTTTCTCTTGTTTATTTCAGATGCAAATTGTTATATATAGCTATATAAACCCTTTATTTGATGTTTGAAAACTGCTATTCAGAGCTCCAGCAGAATCTTAGAAAACGTCATTCTCTCAGCCTGTGAAGATCAGTTTGAGACAGTATTTCATGTTAAACATAACTTTTGAAAACAGCTTCGAATAAGTGTTTCTCTTGTTTATTTCAGATGCAAATTGATATATATAGCTATATAAACCCTTTATTTGATGTTTGAAAACTGCTATTCAGAGCTCCAGCAGAATCTTAGAAAACGTCATTCTCTCGGTCTGAGAACATCAGTTTGAGACAATATTTCAGGTTAAACATAACTTTTGAAAACAGCTTTGAATAAGTGTTTCTCTTGTTTATTTCTGATGCAAATTGATATATATAGCTATATAAACCCTTTATTTGATGTTTGAAAACTGCTATTCAGAGCTCCAGCAGAATCTTAGAAAACGTCATTCTCTCGGTCTGAGAACCTCAGTTTGAGACAATATTTCAGGTTAAACATAACTTTTGAAACCAGCTTCGAATAAGTGTTTCTCTTGTTTATTTCAGATGCAAATTGATATATATAGCTATATAAGCCCTTTATTTGATGTTTGAAAACTGCTATTCAGAGCTTCAGCAGAATCTTGGAAAACGTCATTCTCTCAGCCTGTGAAGATCAGTTTGAGACAATATTTCAGGTTTAACATAACTTTTGAAAACAGCTTCGAATAAATGTTTCTCTTGTTTATTTCAGATGCAAATTGTTATATATAGCTATATAAACCCTTTATTTGATGTTTGAAAACTGCTATTCAGAGCTCCAGCAGAATCTTAGAAAACGTCATTCTCTCGGTCTGAGAACATCAGTTTGAGACAATATTTCAGGTTAAACATAACTTTTGAAAACAGCTTCGAATAAGTGTTTCTCTTGTTTATTTCTGATGCAAATTGATATATATAGCTATATAAACCCTTTATTTGATGTTTGAAAACTGTTATTCAGAGCTCCAGCAGAATCTTGGAAAACGTCATTCTCTCAGCCTGTGAAGATCAGTTTGAGACAGTATTTCATGTTAAACATAACTTTTGAAAACAGCTTCGAATAAGTGTTTCTCTTGTTTATTTCAGATGCAAATTGATATATATAGCTATATAAACCCTTTATTTGATGTTTGAAAACTGCTATTCAGAGCTCCAGCAGAATCTTAGAAAACGTCATTCTCTCGGTCTGAGAACATCAGTTTGAGACAATATTTCAGGTTAAACATAACTTTTGAAAACAGCTTCGAATAAATGTTTCTCTTGTTTATTTCAGATGCAAATTGATATATATAGCTATATAAACCCTTTATTTGATGTTTGAAAACGGTTATTCAGAGCTCCAGCAGAATCTTGGAAAACGTCATTCTCTCAGTCTGAGAAGATCAGTTTGAGACAATATTTCAGGTTAAACATAACTTTTGAAAACAGCTTCGAATAAAGGTTTCTCTTGTTTATTTCAGATGCAAATTGTTATATATAGCTATATAAACCCTTTATTTGATGTTTGAAAACTGCTATTCAGAGCTCCAGCAGAATCTTAGAAAACGTCATTCTCTCAGTCTGAGAACATCAGTTTGAGACAATGTTTCAGGTTAAACATAACTTTTGAAAACAGCTTTGAATAAGTTTTTCTCTTGTTTATTTCAGATGCAAATTGATATATATAGCTATATAAATCCTTTATTTGATGTTTGAAAACTGCTATTCAGAGCTCCAGCAGAATCTTAGAAAACGTCATTCTCTCAGTCTGAGAACATCAGTTTGAGACAATGTTTCAGGTTAAACATAACTTTTGAAAACAGCTTTGAATAAGTTTTTCTCTTGTTTATTTCAGATGCAAATTGATATATATAGCTATATAAACCCTTTATTTGATGTTTGAAAACTGTTATTCAGAGCTCCAGCAGAATCTTGGAAAACGTCATTCTCTCAGTCTGAGAAGATCAGTTTGAGACAATATTTCAGGTTAAACATAACTTTTGAAAACAGCTTCGAATAAATGTTTCTCTTGTTTATTTCAGATGCAAATTGATATATATAGCTAGATAAACCCTTTATTTGATGTTTGAAAACTGCTATTCAGAGCTCCAGCAGAATCTTAGAAAACGTCATTCTCTCAGTCTGAGAACATCAGTTTGAGACAATGTTTCAGGTTAAACATAACTTTTGAAAACAGCTTTGAATAAGTTTTTCTCTTGTTTATTTCAGATGCAAATTGATATATATAGCTATATAAATCCTTTATTTGATGTTTGAAAACTGCTATTCAGAGCTTCAGCAGAATCTTAGAAAACGTCATTCTCTCGGTCTGAGAACATCAGTTTGAGACAATATTTCAGGTTAAACATAACTTTTGAAAACAGCTTCGAATAAGTGTTTCTCTTGTTTATTTCAGATGCAAATTGATATATATAGCTATATAAACCCTTTATTTGATGTTTGAAAACTGCTATTCAGAGCTTCAGCAGAATCTTGGAAAACGTCATTCTCTCAGCCTGTGAAGATCAGTTTGAGACAATATTTCAGGTTAAACATAACTTTTGAAAACAGCTTCGAATAAATGTTTCTCTTGTTTATTTCAGATGCAAATTGTTATATATAGCTATATAAACCCTTTATTTGATGTTTGAAAACTGCTATTCAGAGCTCCAGCAGAATCTTAGAAAACGTCATTCTCTCGGTCTGAGAACATCAGTTTGAGACAATATTTCAGGTTAAACATAACTTTTGAAAACAGCTTCGAATAAGTGTTTCTCTTGTTTATTTCTGATGCAAATTGATATATATAGCTATATAAACCCTTTATTTGATGTTTGAAAACTGTTATTCAGAGCTCCAGCAGAATCTTGGAAAACGTCATTCTCTCAGCCTGTGAAGATCAGTTTGAGACAATATTTCAGGTTAAACATAACTTTTGAAACCAGCTTCGAATAAGTGTTTCTCTTGTTTATTTCAGATGCAAATTGATATATATAACTATATAAGCCCTTTATTTGATGTTTGAAAACTGCTATTCAGAGCTTCAGCAGAATCTTGGAAAACGTCATTCTCTCAGCCTGTGAAGATCAGTTTGAGACAATATTTCAGGTTAAACATAACTTTTGAAAACAGCTTCGAATAAATGTTTCTCTTGTTTATTTCAGATGCAAATTGTTATATATAGCTATATAAACCCTTTATTTGATGTTTGAAAACTGCTATTCAGAGCTCCAGCAGAATCTTAGAAAACGTCATTCTCTCAGTCTGAGAACATCAGTTTGAGACAATATTTCAGGTTAAACATAACTTTTGAAAACAGCTTCGAATAAGTGTTTCTCTTGTTTATTTCAGATGCAAATTGATATATATAGCTATATAAACCCTTTATTTGATGTTTTAAAACTGTTATTCAGAGCTCCAGCAGAATCTTGGAAAACGTCATTCTCTCACTCTGAGAAGATCAGTTTGAGACAATATTTCAGGTTAAACATAACTTTTGAAAACAGCTTCGAATAAGTGTTTCTCTTGTTTATTTCAGATGCAAATTGATATATATAGCTATATAAACCCTTTATTTGATGTTTTAAAACTGTTATTCAGAGCTCCAGCAGAATCTTGGAAAACGTCATTCTCTCAGTCTGAGAAGATCAGTTTGAGACAATATTTCAGGTTAAACATAACTTTTGAAAACAGCTTCGAATAAATGTTTCTCTTGTTTATTTCAGATGCAAATTGATATATATAGCTATATAAACCCTTTATTTGATGTTTGAAAACTGCTATTCAGAGCTCCAGCAGAATCTTGGAAAACGTCATTCTCTCAGTCTGAGAAGATCAGTTTGAGACAATATTTCAGGTTAAACATAACTTTTGAAAACAGCTTCGAATAAATGTTTCTCTTGTTTATTTCAGATGCAAATTGATATATATAGCTATATAAACCCTTTATTTGATGTTTGAAAACTGCTATTCAGAGCTCCAGCAGAATCTTAGAAAACGTCATTCTCTCAGTCTGAGAACATCAGTTTGAGACAATGTTTCAGGTTAAACATAACTTTTGAAAACAGCTTTGAATAAGTTTTTCTCTTGTTTATTTCAGATGCAAATTGATATATATAGCTATATAAATCCTTTATTTGATGTTTGAAAACTGCTATTCAGAGCTTCAGCAGAATCTTGGAAAACGTCATTCTCTCAGCCTGTGAAGATCAGTTTGAGACAATATTTCAGGTTTAACATAACTTTTGAAAACAGCTTCGAATAAATGTTTCTCTTGTTTATTTCAGATGCAAATTGTTATATATAGCTATATAAACCCTTTATTTGATGTTTGAAAACTGCTATTCAGAGCTCCAGCAGAATCTTAGAAAACGTCATTCTCTCAGTCTGAGAACATCAGTTTGAGACAATATTTCAGGTTAAACATAACTTTTGAAAACAGCTTCGAATAAGTGTTTCTCTTGTTTATTTCAGATGCAAATTGATATATATAGCTATATAAATCCTTTATTTGATGTTTGAAAACTGCTATTCAGAGCTTCAGCAGAATCTTGGAAAACGTCATTCTCTCAGCCTGTGAAGATCAGTTTGAGACAATATTTCAGGTTAAACATAACTTTTGAAAACAGCTTCGAATAAATGTTTCTCTTGTTTATTTCAGATGCAAATTGTTATATATAGCTATATAAACCCTTTATTTGATGTTTGAAAACTGCTATTCAGAGCTCCAGCAGAATCTTAGAAAACGTCATTCTCTCGGTCTGAGAACATCAGTTTGAGACAATATTTCAGGTTAAACATAACTTTTGAAAACAGCTTCGAATAAGTGTTTCTCTTGTTTATTTCAGATGCAAATTGATATATATAGCTATATAAACCCTTTATTTGATGTTTGAAAACTGCTATTCAGAGCTTCAGCAGAATCTTGGAAAACGTCATTCTCTCAGCCTGTGAAGATCAGTTTGAGACAATATTTCAGGTTAAACATAACTTTTGAAAACAGCTTCGAATAAATGTTTCTCTTGTTTATTTCAGATGCAAATTGATATATATAGCTATATAAACCCTTTATTTGATGTTTGAAAACTGCTATTCAGAGCTCTAGCAGAATCTTAGAAAACGTCATTCTCTCAGCCTGTGAAGATCAGTTTGAGACAGTATTTCATGTTAAACATAACTTTTGAAAACAGCTTCGAATAAGTGTTTCTCTTGTTTATTTCAGATGCAAATTGATATATATAGCTATATAAACCCTTTATTTGATGTTTGAAAACTGCTATTCAGAGCTCCAGCAGAATCTTAGAAAACGTCATTCTCTCGGTCTGAGAACATCAGTTTGAGACAATATTTCAGGTTAAACATAACTTTTGAAAACAGCTTCGAATAAGTGTTTCTCTTGTTTATTTCTAATGCAAATTGATATATATAGCTATATAAACCCTTTATTTGATGTTTGAAAACTGCTATTCAGAGCTCCAGCAGAATCTTAGAAAACGTCATTCTCTCGGTCTGAGAACATCAGTTTGAGACAATATTTCAGGTTAAACATAACTTTTGAAACCAGCTTCGAATAAGTGTTTATCTTGTTTATTTCTGATGCAAATTGATATATATAGCTATATAAGCCCTTTATTTGATGTTTGAAAACTGCTATTCAGAGCTTCAGCAGAATCTTGGAAAACGTCATTCTCTCAGCCTGTGAAGATCAGTTTGAGACAATATTTCAGGTTTAACATAACTTTTGAAAACAGCTTCGAATAAATGTTTCTCTTGTTTATTTCAGATGCAAATTGTTATATATAGCTATATAAACCCTTTATTTGATGTTTGAAAACTGCTATTCAGAGCTCCAGCAGAATCTTAGAAAACGTCATTCTCTCAGTCTGAGAACATCAGTTTGAGACAATATTTCAGGTTAAACATAACTTTTGAAAACAGCTTCGAATAAGTGTTTCTCTTGTTTATTTCAGATGCAAATTGATATATATAGCTATATAAATCCTTTATTTGATGTTTGAAAACTGCTATTCAGAGCTTCAGCAGAATCTTGGAAAACGTCATTCTCTCAGCCTGTGAAGATCAGTTTGAGACAATATTTCAGGTTAAACATAACTTTTGAAAACAGCTTCGAATAAATGTTTCTCTTGTTTATTTCAGATGCAAATTGTTATATATAGCTATATAAACCCTTTATTTGATGTTTGAAAACTGCTATTCAGAGCTCCAGCAGAATCTTAGAAAACGTCATTCTCTCGGTCTGAGAACATCAGTTTGAGACAATATTTCAGGTTAAACATAACTTTTGAAAACAGCTTCGAATAAGTGTTTCTCTTGTTTATTTCAGATGCAAATTGATATATATAGCTATATAAACCCTTTATTTGATGTTTGAAAACTGCTATTCAGAGCTTCAGCAGAATCTTGGAAAACGTCATTCTCTCAGCCTGTGAAGATCAGTTTGAGACAATATTTCAGGTTAAACATAACTTTTGAAAACAGCTTCGAATAAATGTTTCTCTTGTTTATTTCAGATGCAAATTGATATATATAGCTATATAAACCCTTTATTTGATGTTTGAAAACTGCTATTCAGAGCTCTAGCAGAATCTTAGAAAACGTCATTCTCTCAGCCTGTGAAGATCAGTTTGAGACAGTATTTCATGTTAAACATAACTTTTGAAAACAGCTTCGAATAAGTGTTTCTCTTGTTTATTTCAGATGCAAATTGATATATATAGCTATATAAACCCTTTATTTGATGTTTGAAAACTGCTATTCAGAGCTCCAGCAGAATCTTAGAAAACGTCATTCTCTCGGTCTGAGAACATCAGTTTGAGACAATATTTCAGGTTAAACATAACTTTTGAAAACAGCTTCGAATAAGTGTTTCTCTTGTTTATTTCTAATGCAAATTGATATATATAGCTATATAAACCCTTTATTTGATGTTTGAAAACTGCTATTCAGAGCTCCAGCAGAATCTTAGAAAACGTCATTCTCTCGGTCTGAGAACATCAGTTTGAGACAATATTTCAGGTTAAACATAACTTTTGAAACCAGCTTCGAATAAGTGTTTCTCTTGTTTATTTCTGATGCAAATTGATATATATAGCTATATAAGCCCTTTATTTGATGTTTGAAAACTGCTATTCAGAGCTTCAGCAGAATCTTGGAAAACGTCATTCTCTCAGCCTGTGAAGATCAGTTTGAGACAATATTTCAGGTTTAACATAACTTTTGAAAACAGCTTCGAATAAATGTTTCTCTTGTTTATTTCAGATGCAAATTGTTATATATAGCTATATAAACCCTTTATTTGATGTTTGAAAACTGCTATTCAGAGCTCCAGCAGAATCTTAGAAAACGTCATTCTCTCAGTCTGAGAACATCAGTTTGAGACAATATTTCAGGTTAAACATAACTTTTGAAAACAGCTTCGAATAAGTGTTTCTCTTGTTTATTTCAGATGCAAATTGATATATATAGCTATATAAACCCTTTATTTGATGTTTGAAAACGGTTATTCAGAGCTCCAGCAGAATCTTGGAAAACGTCATTCTCTCAGTCTGAGAAGATCAGTTTGAGACAATATTTCAGGTTAAACATAACTTTTGAAAACAGCTTCGAATAAAGGTTTCTCTTGTTTATTTCAGATGCAAATTGTTATATATAGCTATATAAACCCTTTATTTGATGTTTGAAAACTGCTATTCAGAGCTCCAGCAGAATCTTAGAAAACGTCATTCTCTCAGTCTGAGAACATCAGTTTGAGACAATGTTTCAGGTTAAACATAACTTTTGAAAACAGCTTTGAATAAGTTTTTCTCTTGTTTATTTCAGATGCAAATTGATATATATAGCTATATAAATCCTTTATTTGATGTTTGAAAACTGCTATTCAGAGCTCCAGCAGAATCTTAGAAAACGTCATTCTCTCAGTCTGAGAACATCAGTTTGAGACAATGTTTCAGGTTAAACATAACTTTTGAAAACAGCTTTGAATAAGTTTTTCTCTTGTTTATTTCAGATGCAAATTGATATATATAGCTATATAAACCCTTTATTTGATGTTTGAAAACTGTTATTCAGAGCTCCAGCAGAATCTTGGAAAACGTCATTCTCTCAGCCTGTGAAGATCAGTTTGAGACAATATTTCAGGTTAAACATAACTTTTGAAAACAGCTTCGAATAAATGTTTCTCTTGTTTATTTCAGATGCAAATTGTTATATATAGCTATATAAACCCTTTATTTGATGTTTGAAAACTGCTATTCAGAGCTCCAGCAGAATCTTAGAAAACGTCATTCTCTCGGTCTGAGAACATCAGTTTGAGACAATATTTCAGGTTAAACATAACTTTTGAAAACAGCTTCGAATAAGTGTTTCTCTTGTTTATTTCAGATGCAAATTGATATATATAGCTATATAAACCCTTTATTTGATGTTTGAAAACTGCTATTCAGAGCTTCAGCAGAATCTTGGAAAACGTCATTCTCTCAGCCTGTGAAGATCAGTTTGAGACAATATTTCAGGTTAAACATAACTTTTGAAAACAGCTTCGAATAAATGTTTCTCTTGTTTATTTCAGATGCAAATTGATATATATAGCTATATAAACCCTTTATTTGATGTTTGAAAACTGCTATTCAGAGCTCTAGCAGAATCTTAGAAAACGTCATTCTCTCAGCCTGTGAAGATCAGTTTGAGACAGTATTTCATGTTAAACATAACTTTTGAAAACAGCTTCGAATAAGTGTTTCTCTTGTTTATTTCAGATGCAAATTGATATATATAGCTATATAAACCCTTTATTTGATGTTTGAAAACTGCTATTCAGAGCTCCAGCAGAATCTTAGAAAACGTCATTCTCTCGGTCTGAGAACATCAGTTTGAGACAATATTTCAGGTTAAACATAACTTTTGAAAACAGCTTCGAATAAGTGTTTCTCTTGTTTATTTCTAATGCAAATTGATATATATAGCTATATAAACCCTTTATTTGATGTTTGAAAACTGCTATTCAGAGCTCCAGCAGAATCTTAGAAAACGTCATTCTCTCGGTCTGAGAACATCAGTTTGAGACAATATTTCAGGTTAAACATAACTTTTGAAACCAGCTTCGAATAAGTGTTTCTCTTGTTTATTTCTGATGCAAATTGATATATATAGCTATATAAGCCCTTTATTTGATGTTTGAAAACTGCTATTCAGAGCTTCAGCAGAATCTTGGAAAACGTCATTCTCTCAGCCTGTGAAGATCAGTTTGAGACAATATTTCAGGTTTAACATAACTTTTGAAAACAGCTTCGAATAAATGTTTCTCTTGTTTATTTCAGATGCAAATTGTTATATATAGCTATATAAACCCTTTATTTGATGTTTGAAAACTGCTATTCAGAGCTCCAGCAGAATCTTAGAAAACGTCATTCTCTCAGTCTGAGAACATCAGTTTGAGACAATATTTCAGGTTAAACATAACTTTTGAAAACAGCTTCGAATAAGTGTTTCTCTTGTTTATTTCAGATGCAAATTGATATATATAGCTATATAAACCCTTTATTTGATGTTTGAAAACGGTTATTCAGAGCTCCAGCAGAATCTTGGAAAACGTCATTCTCTCAGTCTGAGAAGATCAGTTTGAGACAATATTTCAGGTTAAACATAACTTTTGAAAACAGCTTCGAATAAAGGTTTCTCTTGTTTATTTCAGATGCAAATTGTTATATATAGCTATATAAACCCTTTATTTGATGTTTGAAAACTGCTATTCAGAGCTCCAGCAGAATCTTAGAAAACGTCATTCTCTCAGTCTGAGAACATCAGTTTGAGACAATGTTTCAGGTTAAACATAACTTTTGAAAACAGCTTTGAATAAGTTTTTCTCTTGTTTATTTCAGATGCAAATTGATATATATAGCTATATAAATCCTTTATTTGATGTTTGAAAACTGCTATTCAGAGCTCCAGCAGAATCTTAGAAAACGTCATTCTCTCAGTCTGAGAACATCAGTTTGAGACAATGTTTCAGGTTAAACATAACTTTTGAAAACAGCTTTGAATAAGTTTTTCTCTTGTTTATTTCAGATGCAAATTGATATATATAGCTATATAAACCCTTTATTTGATGTTTGAAAACTGTTATTCAGAGCTCCAGCAGAATCTTGGAAAACGTCATTCTCTCAGCCTGTGAAGATCAGTTTGAGACAATATTTCAGGTTAAACATAACTTTTGAAAACAGCTTCGAATAAATGTTTCTCTTGTTTATTTCAGATGCAAATTGTTATATATAGCTATATAAACCCTTTATTTGATGTTTGAAAACTGCTATTCAGAGCTCCAGCAGAATCTTAGAAAACGTCATTCTCTCGGTCTGAGAACATCAGTTTGAGACAATATTTCAGGTTAAACATAACTTTTGAAAACAGCTTCGAATAAGTGTTTCTCTTGTTTATTTCAGATGCAAATTGATATATATAGCTATATAAACCCTTTATTTGATGTTTGCAAACTGCTATTCAGAGCTTCAGCAGAATCTTGGAAAACGTCATTCTCTCAGCCTGTGAAGATCAGTTTGAGACAATATTTCAGGTTAAACATAACTTTTGAAAACAGCTTCGAATAAATGTTTCTCTTGTTTATTTCAGATGCAAATTGTTATATATAGCTATATAAACCCTTTATTTGATGTTTGAAAACTGCTATTCAGAGCTCCAGCAGAATCTTAGAAAACGTCATTCTCTCGGTCTGAGAACATCAGTTTGAGACAATATTTCAGGTTAAACATAACTTTTGAAAACAGCTTCGAATAAGTGTTTCTCTTGTTTATTTCTGATGCAAATTGATATATATAGCTATATAAACCCTTTATTTGATGTTTGAAAACTGTTATTCAGAGCTCCAGCAGAATCTTGGAAAACGTCATTCTCTCAGCCTGTGAAGATCAGTTTGAGACAGTATTTCATGTTAAACATAACTTTTGAAAACAGCTTCGAATAAGTGTTTCTCTTGTTTATTTCAGATGCAAATTGATATATATAGCTATATAAACCCTTTATTTGATGTTTGAAAACTGCTATTCAGAGCTCCATCAGAATCTTAGAAAACGTCATTCTCTCGGTCTGAGAACATCAGTTTGAGACAATATTTCAGGTTAAACATAACTTTTGAAAACAGCTTCGAATAAGTGTTTCTCTTGTTTATTTCTAATGCAAATTGATATATATAGCTATATAAACCCTTTATTTGATGTTTGAAAACTGCTATTCAGAGCTCCAGCAGAATCTTAGAAAACGTCATTCTCTCGGTCTGAGAACATCAGTTTGAGACAATATTTCAGGTTAAACATAACTTTTGAAAACAGCTTCGAATAAGTGTTTCTCTTGTTTATTTCTAATGCAAATTGATATATATAGCTATATAAACCCTTTATTTGATGTTTGAAAACTGCTATTCAGAGCTCCAGCAGAATCTTAGAAAACGTCATTCTCTCGGTCTGAGAACATCAGTTTGAGACAATATTTCAGGTTAAACACAACTTTTGAAAACAGCTTCGAATAAGTGTTTCTCTTGTTTATTTCTGATGCAAATTGATATATATAGCTATATAAACCCTTTATTTGATGTTTGAAAACTGTTATTCAGAGCTCCAGCAGAATCTTGGAAAACGTCATTCTCTCAGCCTTTGAAGATCAGTTTGAGACAGTATTTCATGTTAAACATAACTTTTGAAAACAGCTTCGAATAAATGTTTCTCTTGTTTATTTCAGATGCAAATTGTTATATATAGCTATATAAACCCTTTATTTGATGTTTGAAAACTGCTATTCAGAGCTCCAGCAGAATCTTAGAAAACGTCATTCTCTCAGTCTGAGAACATCAGTTTGAGACAATATTTCAGGTTAAACATAACTTTTGAAAACAGCTTCGAATAAGTGTTTCTCTTGTTTATTTCAGATGCAAATTGATATATATAACTATATAAGCCCTTTATTTGATGTTTGAAAACTGCTATTCAGAGCTTCAGCAGAATCTTGGAAAACGTCATTCTCTCAGCCTGTGAAGATCAGTTTGAGACAATATTTCAGGTTAAACATAACTTTTGAAAACAGCTTCGAATAAGTGTTTCTCTTGTTTATTTCAGATGCAAATTGATATATATAACTATATAAGCCCTTTATTTGATGTTTGAAAACTGCTATTCAGAGCTTCAGCAGAATCTTGGAAAACGTCATTCTCTCAGCCTGTGAAGATCAGTTTGAGACAATATTTCAGGTTAAACATAACTTTTGAAAACAGCTTCGAATAAATGTTTCTCTTGTTTATTTCAGATGCAAATTGTTATATATAGCTATATAAACCCTTTATTTGATGTTTGAAAACTGCTATTCAGAGCTCCAGCAGAATCTTAGAAAACGTCATTCTCTCAGTCTGAGAACATCAGTTTGAGACAATATTTCAGGTTAAACATAACTTTTGAAAACAGCTTCGAATAAGTGTTTCTCTTGTTTATTTCAGATGCAAATTGATATATATAGCTATATAAACCCTTTATTTGATGTTTTAAAACTGTTATTCAGAGCTCCAGCAGAATCTTGGAAAACGTCATTCTCTCACTCTGAGAAGATCAGTTTGAGACAATATTTCAGGTTAAACATAACTTTTGAAAACAGCTTCGAATAAGTGTTTCTCTTGTTTATTTCAGATGCAAATTGATATATATAGCTATATAAACCCTTTATTTGATGTTTTAAAACTGTTATTCAGAGCTCCAGCAGAATCTTGGAAAACGTCATTCTCTCAGTCTGAGAAGATCAGTTTGAGACAATATTTCAGGTTAAACATAACTTTTGAAAACAGCTTCGAATAAATGTTTCTCTTGTTTATTTCAGATGCAAATTGATATATATAGCTATATAAACCCTTTATTTGATGTTTGAAAACTGCTATTCAGAGCTCCAGCAGAATCTTGGAAAACGTCATTCTCTCAGTCTGAGAAGATCAGTTTGAGACAATATTTCAGGTTAAACATAACTTTTGAAAACAGCTTCGAATAAATGTTTCTCTTGTTTATTTCAGATGCAAATTGATATATATAGCTATATAAACCCTTTATTTGATGTTTGAAAACTGCTATTCAGAGCTCCAGCAGAATCTTAGAAAACATCATTCTCTCAGTCTGAGAACATCAGTTTGAGACAATGTTTCAGGTTAAACATAACTTTTGAAAACAGCTTTGAATAAGTTTTTCTCTTGTTTATTTCAGATGCAAATTGATATATATAGCTATATAAATCCTTTATTTGATGTTTGAAAACTGCTATTCAGAGCTCCAGCAGAATCTTAGAAAACGTCATTCTCTCGGTCTGAGAACATCAGTTTGAGACAATATTTCAGGTTAAACATAACTTTTGAAAACAGCTTCGAATAAGTGTTTCTCTTGTTTATTTCAGATGCAAATTGATATATATAGCTATATAAACCCTTTATTTGATGTTTGAAAACTGCTATTCAGAGCTTCAGCAGAATCTTGGAAAACGTCATTCTCTCAGCCTGTGAAGATCAGTTTGAGACAATATTTCAGGTTAAACATAACTTTTGAAAACAGCTTCGAATAAATGTTTCTCTTGTTTATTTCAGATGCAAATTGTTATATATAGCTATATAAACCCTTTATTTGATGTTTGAAAACTGCTATTCAGAGCTCCAGCAGAATCTTAGAAAACGTCATTCTCTCGGTCTGAGAACATCAGTTTGAGACAATATTTCAGGTTAAACATAACTTTTGAAAACAGCTTCGAATAAGTGTTTCTCTTGTTTATTTCTGATGCAAATTGATATATATAGCTATATAAACCCTTTATTTGATGTTTGAAAACTGTTATTCAGAGCTCCAGCAGAATCTTGGAAAACGTCATTCTCTCAGCCTGTGAAGATCAGTTTGAGACAGTATTTCATGTTAAACATAACTTTTGAAAACAGCTTCGAATAAGTGTTTCTCTTGTTTATTTCAGATGCAAATTGATATATATAGCTATATAAACCCTTTATTTGATGTTTGAAAACTGCTATTCAGAGCTCCATCAGAATCTTAGAAAACGTCATTCTCTCGGTCTGAGAACATCAGTTTGAGACAATATTTCAGGTTAAACATAACTTTTGAAAACAGCTTCGAATAAGTGTTTCTCTTGTTTATTTCTAATGCAAATTGATATATATAGCTATATAAACCCTTTATTTGATGTTTGAAAACTGCTATTCAGAGCTCCAGCAGAATCTTAGAAAACGTCATTCTCTCGGTCTGAGAACATCAGTTTGAGACAATATTTCAGGTTAAACATAACTTTTGAAAACAGCTTCGAATAAGTGTTTCTCTTGTTTATTTCTGATGCAAATTGATATATATAGCTATATAAACCCTTTATTTGATGTTTGAAAACTGTTATTCAGAGCTCCAGCAGAATCTTAGAAAACGTCATTCTCTCAGTCTGAGAACATCAGTTTGAGACAATGTTTCAGGTTAAACATAACTTTTGAAAACAGCTTTGAATAAGTTTTTCTCTTGTTTATTTCAGATGCAAATTGATATATATAGCTATATAAATCCTTTATTTGATGTTTGAAAACTGCTATTCAGAGCTTCAGCAGAATCTTGGAAAACGTCATTCTCTCAGCCTGTGAAGATCAGTTTGAGACAATATTTCAGGTTAAACATAACTTTTGAAAACAGCTTCGAATAAATGTTTCTCTTGTTTATTTCAGATGCAAATTGTTATATATAGCTAAATAAACCCTTTATTTGATGTTTGAAAACTGCTATTCAGAGCTCCAGCAGAATCTTAGAAAACGTCATTCTCTCGGTCTGAGAACATCAGTTTGAGACAATATTTCAGGTTAAACATAACTTTTGAAAACAGCTTCGAATAAGTGTTTCTCTTGTTTATTTCAGATGCAAATTGATATATATAGCTATATAAACCCTTTATTTGATGTTTGAAAACTGCTATTCAGAGCTTCAGCAGAATCTTGGAAAACGTCATTCTCTCAGCCTGTGAAGATCAGTTTGAGACAATATTTCAGGTTAAACATAACTTTTGAAAACAGCTTCGAATAAATGTTTCTCTTGTTTATTTCAGATGCAAATTGTTATATATAGCTATATAAACCCTTTATTTGATGTTTGAAAACTGCTATTCAGAGCTCCAGCAGAATCTTAGAAAACGTCATTCTCTCAGCCTGTGAAGATCAGTTTGAGACAGTTTTTCATGTTAAACATAACTTTTGAAAACAGCTTCGAATAAGTGTTTCTCTTGTTTATTTCAGATGCAAATTGATATATATAGCTATATAAACCCTTTATTTGATGTTTGAAAACTGCTATTCAGAGCTCCAGCAGAATCTTAGAAAACGTCATTCTCTCGGTCTGAGAACATCAGTTTGAGACAATATTTCAGGTTAAACATAACTTTTGAAAACAGCTTCGAATAAGTGTTTCTCTTGTTTATTTCTGATGCAAATTGATATATATAGCTATATAAACCCTTTATTTGATGTTTGAAAACTGCTATTCAGAGCTCCAGCAGAATCTTAGAAAACGTCATTCTCTCGGTCTGAGAACATCAGTTTGAGACAATATTTCAGGTTAAACATAACTTTTGAAACCAGCTTCGAATAAGTGTTTCTCTTGTTTATTTCAGATGCAAATTGATATATATAGCTATATAAGCCCTTTATTTGATGTTTGAAAACTGCTATTCAGAGCTTCAGCAGAATCTTGGAAAACGTCATTCTCTCAGCCTGTGAAGATCAGTTTGAGACAATATTTCAGGTTTAACATAACTTTTGAAAACAGCTTCGAATAAATGTTTCTCTTGTTTATTTCAGATGCAAATTGTTATATATAGCTATATAAACCCTTTATTTGATGTTTGAAAACTGCTATTCAGAGCTCCAGCAGAATCTTAGAAAACGTCATTCTCTCGGTCTGAGAACATCAGTTTGAGACAATATTTCAGGTTAAACATAACTTTTGAAAACAGCTTCGAATAAGTGTTTCTCTTGTTTATTTCTGATGCAAATTGATATATATAGCTATATAAACCCTTTATTTGATGTTTGAAAACTGTTATTCAGAGCTCCAGCAGAATCTTGGAAAACGTCATTCTCTCAGCCTGTGAAGATCAGTTTGAGACAGTATTTCATGTTAAACATAACTTTTGAAAACAGCTTCGAATAAGTGTTTCTCTTGTTTATTTCAGATGCAAATTGATATATATAGCTATATAAACCCTTTATTTGATGTTTGAAAACTGCTATTCAGAGCTCCAGCAGAATCTTAGAAAACGTCATTCTCTCGGTCTGAGAACATCAGTTTGAGACAATATTTCAGGTTAAACATAACTTTTGAAAACAGCTTCGAATAAATGTTTCTCTTGTTTATTTCAGATGCAAATTGATATATATAGCTATATAAACCCTTTATTTGATGTTTGAAAACGGTTATTCAGAGCTCCAGCAGAATCTTGGAAAACGTCATTCTCTCAGTCTGAGAAGATCAGTTTGAGACAATATTTCAGGTTAAACATAACTTTTGAAAACAGCTTCGAATAAAGGTTTCTCTTGTTTATTTCAGATGCAAATTGTTATGTATAGCTATATAAACCCTTTATTTGATGTTTGAAAACTGCTATTCAGAGCTCCAGCAGAATCTTAGAAAACGTCATTCTCTCAGTCTGAGAACATCAGTTTGAGACAATGTTTCAGGTTAAACATAACTTTTGAAAACAGCTTTGAATAAGTTTTTCTCTTGTTTATTTCAGATGCAAATTGATATATATAGCTATATAAATCCTTTATTTGATGTTTGAAAACTGCTATTCAGAGCTCCAGCAGAATCTTAGAAAACGTCATTCTCTCAGTCTGAGAACATCAGTTTGAGACAATGTTTCAGGTTAAACATAACTTTTGAAAACAGCTTTGAATAAGTTTTTCTCTTGTTTATTTCAGATGCAAATTGATATATATAGCTATATAAACCCTTTATTTGATGTTTGAAAACTGTTATTCAGAGCTCCAGCAGAATCTTGGAAAACGTCATTCTCTCAGTCTGAGAAGATCAGTTTGAGACAATGTTTCAGGTTAAACATAACTTTTGAAAACAGCTTTGAATAAGTTTTTCTCTTGTTTATTTCAGATGCAAATTGATATATATAGCTATATAAATCCTTTATTTGATGTTTGAAAACTGCTATTCAGAGCTTCAGCAGAATCTTAGAAAACGTCATTCTCTCGGTCTGAGAACATCAGTTTGAGACAATATTTCAGGTTAAACATAACTTTTGAAAACAGCTTCGAATAAGTGTTTCTCTTGTTTATTTCAGATGCAAATTGATATATATAGCTATATAAACCCTTTATTTGATGTTTGAAAACTGCTATTCAGAGCTTCAGCAGAATCTTGGAAAACGTCATTCTCTCAGCCTGTGAAGATCAGTTTGAGACAATATTTCAGGTTAAACATAACTTTTGAAAACAGCTTCGAATAAATGTTTCTCTTGTTTATTTCAGATGCAAATTGTTATATATAGCTATATAAACCCTTTATTTGATGTTTGAAAACTGCTATTCAGAGCTCCAGCAGAATCTTAGAAAACGTCATTCTCTCGGTCTGAGAACATCAGTTTGAGACAATATTTCAGGTTAAACATAACTTTTGAAAACAGCTTCGAATAAGTGTTTCTCTTGTTTATTTCTGATGCAAATTGATATATATAGCTATATAAACCCTTTATTTGATGTTTGAAAACTGTTATTCAGAGCTCCAGCAGAATCTTGGAAAACGTCATTCTCTCAGCCTGTGAAGATCAGTTTGAGACAATATTTCAGGTTAAACATAACTTTTGAAACCAGCTTCGAATAAGTGTTTCTCTTGTTTATTTCAGATGCAAATTGATATATATAACTATATAAGCCCTTTATTTGATGTTTGAAAACTGCTATTCAGAGCTTCAGCAGAATCTTGGAAAACGTCATTCTCTCAGCCTGTGAAGATCAGTTTGAGACAATATTTCAGGTTAAACATAACTTTTGAAAACAGCTTCGAATAAATGTTTCTCTTGTTTATTTCAGATGCAAATTGTTATATATAGCTATATAAACCCTTTATTTGATGTTTGAAAACTGCTATTCAGAGCTCCAGCAGAATCTTAGAAAACGTCATTCTCTCAGTCTGAGAACATCAGTTTGAGACAATATTTCAGGTTAAACATAACTTTTGAAAACAGCTTCGAATAAGTGTTTCTCTTGTTTATTTCAGATGCAAATTGATATATATAGCTATATAAACCCTTTATTTGATGTTTTAAAACTGTTATTCAGAGCTCCAGCAGAATCTTGGAAAACGTCATTCTCTCACTCTGAGAAGATCAGTTTGAGACAATATTTCAGGTTAAACATAACTTTTGAAAACAGCTTCGAATAAGTGTTTCTCTTGTTTATTTCAGATGCAAATTGATATATATAGCTATATAAACCCTTTATTTGATGTTTTAAAACTGTTATTCAGAGCTCCAGCAGAATCTTGGAAAACGTCATTCTCTCAGTCTGAGAAGATCAGTTTGAGACAATATTTCAGGTTAAACATAACTTTTGAAAACAGCTTCGAATAAATGTTTCTCTTGTTTATTTCAGATGCAAATTGATATATATAGCTATATAAACCCTTTATTTGATGTTTGAAAACTGCTATTCAGAGCTCCAGCAGAATCTTGGAAAACGTCATTCTCTCAGTCTGAGAAGATCAGTTTGAGACAATATTTCAGGTTAAACATAACTTTTGAAAACAGCTTCGAATAAATGTTTCTCTTGTTTATTTCAGATGCAAATTGATATATATAGCTATATAAACCCTTTATTTGATGTTTGAAAACTGCTATTCAGAGCTCCAGCAGAATCTTAGAAAACGTCATTCTCTCAGTCTGAGAACATCAGTTTGAGACAATGTTTCAGGTTAAACATAACTTTTGAAAACAGCTTTGAATAAGTTTTTCTCTTGTTTATTTCAGATGCAAATTGATATATATAGCTATATAAATCCTTTATTTGATGTTTGAAAACTGCTATTCAGAGCTTCAGCAGAATCTTGGAAAACGTCATTCTCTCAGCCTGTGAAGATCAGTTTGAGACAATATTTCAGGTTTAACATAACTTTTGAAAACAGCTTCGAATAAATGTTTCTCTTGTTTATTTCAGATGCAAATTGTTATATATAGCTATATAAACCCTTTATTTGATGTTTGAAAACTGCTATTCAGAGCTCCAGCAGAATCTTAGAAAACGTCATTCTCTCAGTCTGAGAACATCAGTTTGAGACAATATTTCAGGTTAAACATTACTTTTGAAAACAGCTTCGAATAAGTGTTTCTCTTGTTTATTTCAGATGCAAATTGATATATATAGCTATATAAATCCTTTATTTGATGTTTGAAAACTGCTATTCAGAGCTTCAGCAGAATCTTGGAAAACGTCATTCTCTCAGCCTGTGAAGATCAGTTTGAGACAATATTTCAGGTTAAACATAACTTTTGAAAACAGCTTCGAATAAATGTTTCTCTTGTTTATTTCAGATGCAAATTGTTATATATAGCTATATAAACCCTTTATTTGATGTTTGAAAACTGCTATTCAGAGCTCCAGCAGAATCTTAGAAAACGTCATTCTCTCGGTCTGAGAACATCAGTTTGAGACAATATTTCAGGTTAAACATAACTTTTGAAAACAGCTTCGAATAAGTGTTTCTCTTGTTTATTTCAGATGCAAATTGATATATATAGCTATATAAACCCTTTATTTGATGTTTGAAAACTGCTATTCAGAGCTTCAGCAGAATCTTGGAAAACGTCATTCTCTCAGCCTGTGAAGATCAGTTTGAGACAATATTTCAGGTTAAACATAACTTTTGAAAACAGCTTCGAATAAATGTTTCTCTTGTTTATTTCAGATGCAAATTGATATATATAGCTATATAAACCCTTTATTTGATGTTTGAAAACTGCTATTCAGAGCTCTAGCAGAATCTTAGAAAACGTCATTCTCTCAGCCTGTGAAGATCAGTTTGAGACAGTATTTCATGTTAAACATAACTTTTGAAAACAGCTTCGAATAAGTGTTTCTCTTGTTTATTTCAGATGCAAATTGATATATATAGCTATATAAACCCTTTATTTGATGTTTGAAAACTGCTATTCAGAGCTCCAGCAGAATCTTAGAAAACGTCATTCTCTCGGTCTGAGAACATCAGTTTGAGACAATATTTCAGGTTAAACATAACTTTTGAAAACAGCTTCGAATAAGTGTTTCTCTTGTTTATTTCTAATGCAAATTGATATATATAGCTATATAAACCCTTTATTTGATGTTTGAAAACTGCTATTCAGAGCTCCAGCAGAATCTTAGAAAACGTCATTCTCTCGGTCTGAGAACATCAGTTTGAGACAATATTTCAGGTTAAACATAACTTTTGAAACCAGCTTCGAATAAGTGTTTATCTTGTTTATTTCTGATGCAAATTGATATATATAGCTATATAAGCCCTTTATTTGATGTTTGAAAACTGCTATTCAGAGCTTCAGCAGAATCTTGGAAAACGTCATTCTCTCAGCCTGTGAAGATCAGTTTGAGACAATATTTCAGGTTTAACATAACTTTTGAAAACAGCTTCGAATAAATGTTTCTCTTGTTTATTTCAGATGCAAATTGTTATATATAGCTATATAAACCCTTTATTTGATGTTTGAAAACTGCTATTCAGAGCTCCAGCAGAATCTTAGAAAACGTCATTCTCTCAGTCTGAGAACATCAGTTTGAGACAATATTTCAGGTTAAACATAACTTTTGAAAACAGCTTCGAATAAGTGTTTCTCTTGTTTATTTCAGATGCAAATTGATATATATAGCTATATAAATCCTTTATTTGATGTTTGAAAACTGCTATTCAGAGCTTCAGCAGAATCTTGGAAAACGTCATTCTCTCAGCCTGTGAAGATCAGTTTGAGACAATATTTCAGGTTAAACATAACTTTTGAAAACAGCTTCGAATAAATGTTTCTCTTGTTTATTTCAGATGCAAATTGTTATATATAGCTATATAAACCCTTTATTTGATGTTTGAAAACTGCTATTCAGAGCTCCAGCAGAATCTTAGAAAACGTCATTCTCTCGGTCTGAGAACATCAGTTTGAGACAATATTTCAGGTTAAACATAACTTTTGAAAACAGCTTCGAATAAGTGTTTCTCTTGTTTATTTCAGATGCAAATTGATATATATAGCTATATAAACCCTTTATTTGATGTTTGAAAACTGCTATTCAGAGCTTCAGCAGAATCTTGGAAAACGTCATTCTCTCAGCCTGTGAAGATCAGTTTGAGACAATATTTCAGGTTAAACATAACTTTTGAAAACAGCTTCGAATAAATGTTTCTCTTGTTTATTTCAGATGCAAATTGATATATATAGCTATATAAACCCTTTATTTGATGTTTGAAAACTGCTATTCAGAGCTCTAGCAGAATCTTAGAAAACGTCATTCTCTCAGCCTGTGAAGATCAGTTTGAGACAGTATTTCATGTTAAACATAACTTTTGAAAACAGCTTCGAATAAGTGTTTCTCTTGTTTATTTCAGATGCAAATTGATATATATAGCTATATAAACCCTTTATTTGATGTTTGAAAACTGCTATTCAGAGCTCCAGCAGAATCTTAGAAAACGTCATTCTCTCGGTCTGAGAACATCAGTTTGAGACAATATTTCAGGTTAAACATAACTTTTGAAAACAGCTTCGAATAAGTGTTTCTCTTGTTTATTTCTAATGCAAATTGATATATATAGCTATATAAACCCTTTATTTGATGTTTGAAAACTGCTATTCAGAGCTCCAGCAGAATCTTAGAAAACGTCATTCTCTCGGTCTGAGAACATCAGTTTGAGACAATATTTCAGGTTAAACATAACTTTTGAAACCAGCTTCGAATAAGTGTTTCTCTTGTTTATTTCTGATGCAAATTGATATATATAGCTATATAAGCCCTTTATTTGATGTTTGAAAACTGCTATTCAGAGCTTCAGCAGAATCTTGGAAAACGTCATTCTCTCAGCCTGTGAAGATCAGTTTGAGACAATATTTCAGGTTTAACATAACTTTTGAAAACAGCTTCGAATAAATGTTTCTCTTGTTTATTTCAGATGCAAATTGTTATATATAGCTATATAAACCCTTTATTTGATGTTTGAAAACTGCTATTCAGAGCTCCAGCAGAATCTTAGAAAACGTCATTCTCTCAGTCTGAGAACATCAGTTTGAGACAATATTTCAGGTTAAACATAACTTTTGAAAACAGCTTCGAATAAATGTTTCTCTTGTTTATTTCAGATGCAAATTGTTATATATAGCTATATAAACCCTTTATTTGATGTTTGAAAACTGCTATTCAGAGCTCCAGCAGAATCTTAGAAAACGTCATTCTCTCAGTCTGAGAACATCAGTTTGAGACAATATTTCAGGTTAAACATTACTTTTGAAAACAGCTTCGAATAAGTGTTTCTCTTGTTTATTTCAGATGCAAATTGATATATATAGCTATATAAATCCTTTATTTGATGTTTGAAAACTGCTATTCAGAGCTTCAGCAGAATCTTGGAAAACGTCATTCTCTCAGCCTGTGAAGATCAGTTTGAGACAATATTTCAGGTTAAACATAACTTTTGAAAACAGCTTCGAATAAATGTTTCTCTTGTTTATTTCAGATGCAAATTGTTATATATAGCTATATAAACCCTTTATTTGATGTTTGAAAACTGCTATTCAGAGCTCCAGCAGAATCTTAGAAAACGTCATTCTCTCGGTCTGAGAACATCAGTTTGAGACAATATTTCAGGTTAAACATAACTTTTGAAAACAGCTTCGAATAAGTGTTTCTCTTGTTTATTTCAGATGCAAATTGATATATATAGCTATATAAACCCTTTATTTGATGTTTGAAAACTGCTATTCAGAGCTTCAGCAGAATCTTGGAAAACGTCATTCTCTCAGCCTGTGAAGATCAGTTTGAGACAATATTTCAGGTTAAACATAACTTTTGAAAACAGCTTCGAATAAATGTTTCTCTTGTTTATTTCAGATGCAAATTGATATATATAGCTATATAAACCCTTTATTTGATGTTTGAAAACTGCTATTCAGAGCTCTAGCAGAATCTTAGAAAACGTCATTCTCTCAGCCTGTGAAGATCAGTTTGAGACAGTATTTCATGTTAAACATAACTTTTGAAAACAGCTTCGAATAAGTGTTTCTCTTGTTTATTTCAGATGCAAATTGATATATATAGCTATATAAACCCTTTATTTGATGTTTGAAAACTGCTATTCAGAGCTCCAGCAGAATCTTAGAAAACGTCATTCTCTCGGTCTGAGAACATCAGTTTGAGACAATATTTCAGGTTAAACATAACTTTTGAAAACAGCTTCGAATAAGTGTTTCTCTTGTTTATTTCTAATGCAAATTGATATATATAGCTATATAAACCCTTTATTTGATGTTTGAAAACTGCTATTCAGAGCTCCAGCAGAATCTTAGAAAACGTCATTCTCTCGGTCTGAGAACATCAGTTTGAGACAATATTTCAGGTTAAACATAACTTTTGAAACCAGCTTCGAATAAGTGTTTATCTTGTTTATTTCTGATGCAAATTGATATATATAGCTATATAAGCCCTTTATTTGATGTTTGAAAACTGCTATTCAGAGCTTCAGCAGAATCTTGGAAAACGTCATTCTCTCAGCCTGTGAAGATCAGTTTGAGACAATATTTCAGGTTTAACATAACTTTTGAAAACAGCTTCGAATAAATGTTTCTCTTGTTTATTTCAGATGCAAATTGTTATATATAGCTATATAAACCCTTTATTTGATGTTTGAAAACTGCTATTCAGAGCTCCAGCAGAATCTTAGAAAACGTCATTCTCTCAGTCTGAGAACATCAGTTTGAGACAATATTTCAGGTTAAACATAACTTTTGAAAACAGCTTCGAATAAGTGTTTCTCTTGTTTATTTCAGATGCAAATTGATATATATAGCTATATAAATCCTTTATTTGATGTTTGAAAACTGCTATTCAGAGCTTCAGCAGAATCTTGGAAAACGTCATTCTCTCAGCCTGTGAAGATCAGTTTGAGACAATATTTCAGGTTAAACATAACTTTTGAAAACAGCTTCGAATAAATGTTTCTCTTGTTTATTTCAGATGCAAATTGTTATATATAGCTATATAAACCCTTTATTTGATGTTTGAAAACTGCTATTCAGAGCTCCAGCAGAATCTTAGAAAACGTCATTCTCTCGGTCTGAGAACATCAGTTTGAGACAATATTTCAGGTTAAACATAACTTTTGAAAACAGCTTCGAATAAGTGTTTCTCTTGTTTATTTCAGATGCAAATTGATATATATAGCTATATAAACCCTTTATTTGATGTTTGAAAACTGCTATTCAGAGCTTCAGCAGAATCTTGGAAAACGTCATTCTCTCAGCCTGTGAAGATCAGTTTGAGACAATATTTCAGGTTAAACATAACTTTTGAAAACAGCTTCGAATAAATGTTTCTCTTGTTTATTTCAGATGCAAATTGATATATATAGCTATATAAACCCTTTATTTGATGTTTGAAAACTGCTATTCAGAGCTCTAGCAGAATCTTAGAAAACGTCATTCTCTCAGCCTGTGAAGATCAGTTTGAGACAGTATTTCATGTTAAACATAACTTTTGAAAACAGCTTCGAATAAGTGTTTCTCTTGTTTATTTCAGATGCAAATTGATATATATAGCTATATAAACCCTTTATTTGATGTTTGAAAACTGCTATTCAGAGCTCCAGCAGAATCTTAGAAAACGTCATTCTCTCGGTCTGAGAACATCAGTTTGAGACAATATTTCAGGTTAAACATAACTTTTGAAAACAGCTTCGAATAAGTGTTTCTCTTGTTTATTTCTAATGCAAATTGATATATATAGCTATATAAACCCTTTATTTGATGTTTGAAAACTGCTATTCAGAGCTCCAGCAGAATCTTAGAAAACGTCATTCTCTCGGTCTGAGAACATCAGTTTGAGACAATATTTCAGGTTAAACATAACTTTTGAAACCAGCTTCGAATAAGTGTTTATCTTGTTTATTTCTGATGCAAATTGATATATATAGCTATATAAGCCCTTTATTTGATGTTTGAAAACTGCTATTCAGAGCTTCAGCAGAATCTTGGAAAACGTCATTCTCTCAGCCTGTGAAGATCAGTTTGAGACAATATTTCAGGTTTAACATAACTTTTGAAAACAGCTTCGAATAAATGTTTCTCTTGTTTATTTCAGATGCAAATTGTTATATATAGCTATATAAACCCTTTATTTGATGTTTGAAAACTGCTATTCAGAGCTCCAGCAGAATCTTAGAAAACGTCATTCTCTCAGTCTGAGAACATCAGTTTGAGACAATATTTCAGGTTAAACATAACTTTTGAAAACAGCTTCGAATAAGTGTTTCTCTTGTTTATTTCAGATGCAAATTGATATATATAGCTATATAAATCCTTTATTTGATGTTTGAAAACTGCTATTCAGAGCTTCAGCAGAATCTTGGAAAACGTCATTCTCTCAGCCTGTGAAGATCAGTTTGAGACAATATTTCAGGTTAAACATAACTTTTGAAAACAGCTTCGAATAAATGTTTCTCTTGTTTATTTCAGATGCAAATTGTTATATATAGCTATATAAACCCTTTATTTGATGTTTGAAAACTGCTATTCAGAGCTCCAGCAGAATCTTAGAAAACGTCATTCTCTCGGTCTGAGAACATCAGTTTGAGACAATATTTCAGGTTAAACATAACTTTTGAAAACAGCTTCGAATAAGTGTTTCTCTTGTTTATTTCAGATGCAAATTGATATATATAGCTATATAAACCCTTTATTTGATGTTTGAAAACTGCTATTCAGAGCTTCAGCAGAATCTTGGAAAACGTCATTCTCTCAGCCTGTGAAGATCAGTTTGAGACAATATTTCAGGTTAAACATAACTTTTGAAAACAGCTTCGAATAAATGTTTCTCTTGTTTATTTCAGATGCAAATTGTTATATATAGCTATATAAACCCTTTATTTGATGTTTGAAAACTGCTATTCAGAGCTCCAGCAGAATCTTAGAAAACGTCATTCTCTCGGTCTGAGAACATCAGTTTGAGACAATATTTCAGGTTAAACATAACTTTTGAAAACAGCTTCGAATAAGTGTTTCTCTTGTTTATTTCAGATGCAAATTGATATATATAGCTATATAAACCCTTTATTTGATGTTTGAAAACTGCTATTCAGAGCTTCAGCAGAATCTTGGAAAACGTCATTCTCTCAGCCTGTGAAGATCAGTTTGAGACAATATTTCAGGTTAAACATAACTTTTGAAAACAGCTTCGAATAAATGTTTCTCTTGTTTATTTCAGATGCAAATTGATATATATAGCTATATAAACCCTTTATTTGATGTTTGAAAACTGCTATTCAGAGCTCTAGCAGAATCTTAGAAAACGTCATTCTCTCAGCCTGTGAAGATCAGTTTGAGACAGTATTTCATGTTAAACATAACTTTTGAAAACAGCTTCGAATAAGTGTTTCTCTTGTTTATTTCAGATGCAAATTGATATATATAGCTATATAAACCCTTTATTTGATGTTTGAAAACTGCTATTCAGAGCTCCAGCAGAATCTTAGAAAACGTCATTCTCTCGGTCTGAGAACATCAGTTTGAGACAATATTTCAGGTTAAACATACCTTTTGAAAACAGCTTCGAATAAGTGTTTCTCTTGTTTATTTCTAATGCAAATTGATATATATAGCTATATAAACCCTTTATTTGATGTTTGAAAACTGCTATTCAGAGCTCCAGCAGAATCTTAGAAAACGTCATTCTCTCGGTCTGAGAACATCAGTTTGAGACAATATTTCAGGTTAAACATAACTTTTGAAACCAGCTTCGAATAAGTGTTTCTCTTGTTTATTTCTGATGCAAATTGATATATATAGCTATATAAGCCCTTTATTTGATGTTTGAAAACTGCTATTCAGAGCTTCAGCAGAATCTTGGAAAACGTCATTCTCTCAGCCTGTGAAGATCAGTTTGAGACAATATTTCAGGTTTAACATAACTTTTGAAAACAGCTTCGAATAAATGTTTCTCTTGTTTATTTCAGATGCAAATTGTTATATATAGCTATATAAACCCTTTATTTGATGTTTGAAAACTGCTATTCAGAGCTCCAGCAGAATCTTAGAAAACGTCATTCTCTCAGTCTGAGAACATCAGTTTGAGACAATATTTCAGGTTAAACATAACTTTTGAAAACAGCTTCGAATAAGTGTTTCTCTTGTTTATTTCAGATGCAAATTGATATATATAGCTATATAAACCCTTTATTTGATGTTTGAAAACGGTTATTCAGAGCTCCAGCAGAATCTTGGAAAACGTCATTCTCTCAGTCTGAGAAGATCAGTTTGAGACAATATTTCAGGTTAAACATAACTTTTGAAAACAGCTTCGAATAAAGGTTTCTCTTGTTTATTTCAGATGCAAATTGTTATATATAGCTATATAAACCCTTTATTTGATGTTTGAAAACTGCTATTCAGAGCTCCAGCAGAATCTTAGAAAACGTCATTCTCTCAGTCTGAGAACATCAGTTTGAGACAATGTTTCAGGTTAAACATAACTTTTGAAAACAGCTTTGAATAAGTTTTTCTCTTGTTTATTTCAGATGCAAATTGATATATATAGCTATATAAATCCTTTATTTGATGTTTGAAAACTGCTATTCAGAGCTCCAGCAGAATCTTAGAAAACGTCATTCTCTCAGTCTGAGAACATCAGTTTGAGACAATGTTTCAGGTTAAACATAACTTTTGAAAACAGCTTTGAATAAGTTTTTCTCTTGTTTATTTCAGATGCAAATTGATATATATAGCTATATAAACCCTTTATTTGATGTTTGAAAACTGTTATTCAGAGCTCCAGCAGAATCTTGGAAAACGTCATTCTCTCAGCCTGTGAAGATCAGTTTGAGACAATATTTCAGGTTAAACATAACTTTTGAAAACAGCTTCGAATAAATGTTTCTCTTGTTTATTTCAGATGCAAATTGTTATATATAGCTATATAAACCCTTTATTTGATGTTTGAAAACTGCTATTCAGAGCTCCAGCAGAATCTTAGAAAACGTCATTCTCTCGGTCTGAGAACATCAGTTTGAGACAATATTTCAGGTTAAACATAACTTTTGAAAACAGCTTCGAATAAGTGTTTCTCTTGTTTATTTCAGATGCAAATTGATATATATAGCTATATAAACCCTTTATTTGATGTTTGAAAACTGCTATTCAGAGCTTCAGCAGAATCTTGGAAAACGTCATTCTCTCAGCCTGTGAAGATCAGTTTGAGACAATATTTCAGGTTAAACATAACTTTTGAAAACAGCTTCGAATAAATGTTTCTCTTGTTTATTTCAGATGCAAATTGATATATATAGCTATATAAACCCTTTATTTGATGTTTGAAAACTGCTATTCAGAGCTCTAGCAGAATCTTAGAAAACGTCATTCTCTCAGCCTGTGAAGATCAGTTTGAGACAGTATTTCATGTTAAACATAACTTTTGAAAACAGCTTCGAATAAGTGTTTCTCTTGTTTATTTCAGATGCAAATTGATATATATAGCTATATAAACCCTTTATTTGATGTTTGAAAACTGCTATTCAGAGCTCCAGCAGAATCTTAGAAAACGTCATTCTCTCGGTCTGAGAACATCAGTTTGAGACAATATTTCAGGTTAAACATAACTTTTGAAAACAGCTTCGAATAAGTGTTTCTCTTGTTTATTTCTAATGCAAATTGATATATATAGCTATATAAACCCTTTATTTGATGTTTGAAAACTGCTATTCAGAGCTCCAGCAGAATCTTAGAAAACGTCATTCTCTCGGTCTGAGAACATCAGTTTGAGACAATATTTCAGGTTAAACATAACTTTTGAAACCAGCTTCGAATAAGTGTTTCTCTTGTTTATTTCTGATGCAAATTGATATATATAGCTATATAAGCCCTTTATTTGATGTTTGAAAACTGCTATTCAGAGCTTCAGCAGAATCTTGGAAAACGTCATTCTCTCAGCCTGTGAAGATCAGTTTGAGACAATATTTCAGGTTTAACATAACTTTTGAAAACAGCTTCGAATAAATGTTTCTCTTGTTTATTTCAGATGCAAATTGTTATATATAGCTATATAAACCCTTTATTTGATGTTTGAAAACTGCTATTCAGAGCTCCAGCAGAATCTTAGAAAACGTCATTCTCTCAGTCTGAGAACATCAGTTTGAGACAATATTTCAGGTTAAACATAACTTTTGAAAACAGCTTCGAATAAGTGTTTCTCTTGTTTATTTCAGATGCAAATTGATATATATAGCTATATAAACCCTTTATTTGATGTTTGAAAACGGTTATTCAGAGCTCCAGCAGAATCTTGGAAAACGTCATTCTCTCAGTCTGAGAAGATCAGTTTGAGACAATATTTCAGGTTAAACATAACTTTTGAAAACAGCTTCGAATAAAGGTTTCTCTTGTTTATTTCAGATGCAAATTGTTATATATAGCTATATAAACCCTTTATTTGATGTTTGAAAACTGCTATTCAGAGCTCCAGCAGAATCTTAGAAAACGTCATTCTCTCAGTCTGAGAACATCAGTTTGAGACAATGTTTCAGGTTAAACATAACTTTTGAAAACAGCTTTGAATAAGTTTTTCTCTTGTTTATTTCAGATGCAAATTGATATATATAGCTATATAAATCCTTTATTTGATGTTTGAAAACTGCTATTCAGAGCTCCAGCAGAATCTTAGAAAACGTCATTCTCTCAGTCTGAGAACATCAGTTTGAGACAATGTTTCAGGTTAAACATAACTTTTGAAAACAGCTTTGAATAAGTTTTTCTCTTGTTTATTTCAGATGCAAATTGATATATATAGCTATATAAACCCTTTATTTGATGTTTGAAAACTGTTATTCAGAGCTCCAGCAGAATCTTGGAAAACGTCATTCTCTCAGCCTGTGAAGATCAGTTTGAGACAATATTTCAGGTTAAACATAACTTTTGAAAACAGCTTCGAATAAATGTTTCTCTTGTTTATTTCAGATGCAAATTGTTATATATAGCTATATAAACCCTTTATTTGATGTTTGAAAACTGCTATTCAGAGCTCCAGCAGAATCTTAGAAAACGTCATTCTCTCGGTCTGAGAACATCAGTTTGAGACAATATTTCAGGTTAAACATAACTTTTGAAAACAGCTTCGAATAAGTGTTTCTCTTGTTTATTTCAGATGCAAATTGATATATATAGCTATATAAACCCTTTATTTGATGTTTGCAAACTGCTATTCAGAGCTTCAGCAGAATCTTGGAAAACGTCATTCTCTCAGCCTGTGAAGATCAGTTTGAGACAATATTTCAGGTTAAACATAACTTTTGAAAACAGCTTCGAATAAATGTTTCTCTTGTTTATTTCAGATGCAAATTGTTATATATAGCTATATAAACCCTTTATTTGATGTTTGAAAACTGCTATTCAGAGCTCCAGCAGAATCTTAGAAAACGTCATTCTCTCGGTCTGAGAACATCAGTTTGAGACAATATTTCAGGTTAAACATAACTTTTGAAAACAGCTTCGAATAAGTGTTTCTCTTGTTTATTTCTGATGCAAATTGATATATATAGCTATATAAACCCTTTATTTGATGTTTGAAAACTGTTATTCAGAGCTCCAGCAGAATCTTGGAAAACGTCATTCTCTCAGCCTGTGAAGATCAGTTTGAGACAGTATTTCATGTTAAACATAACTTTTGAAAACAGCTTCGAATAAGTGTTTCTCTTGTTTATTTCAGATGCAAATTGATATATATAGCTATATAAACCCTTTATTTGATGTTTGAAAACTGCTATTCAGAGCTCCATCAGAATCTTAGAAAACGTCATTCTCTCGGTCTGAGAACATCAGTTTGAGACAATATTTCAGGTTAAACATAACTTTTGAAAACAGCTTCGAATAAGTGTTTCTCTTGTTTATTCCTAATGCAAATTGATATATATAGCTATATAAACCCTTTATTTGATGTTTGAAAACTGCTATTCAGAGCTCCAGCAGAATCTTAGAAAACGTCATTCTCTCGGTCTGAGAACATCAGTTTGAGACAATATTTCAGGTTAAACATAACTTTTGAAAACAGCTTCGAATAAGTGTTTCTCTTGTTTATTTCTAATGCAAATTGATATATATAGCTATATAAACCCTTTATTTGATGTTTGAAAACTGCTATTCAGAGCTCCAGCAGAATCTTAGAAAACGTCATTCTCTCGGTCTGAGAACATCAGTTTGAGACAATATTTCAGGTTAAACACAACTTTTGAAAACAGCTTCGAATAAGTGTTTCTCTTGTTTATTTCTGATGCAAATTGATATATATAGCTATATAAACCCTTTATTTGATGTTTGAAAACTGTTATTCAGAGCTCCAGCAGAATCTTGGAAAACGTCATTCTCTCAGCCTTTGAAGATCAGTTTGAGACAGTATTTCATGTTAAACATAACTTTTGAAAACAGCTTCGAATAAATGTTTCTCTTGTTTATTTCAGATGCAAATTGTTATATATAGCTATATAAACCCTTTATTTGATGTTTGAAAACTGCTATTCAGAGCTCCAGCAGAATCTTAGAAAACGTCATTCTCTCAGTCTGAGAACATCAGTTTGAGACAATATTTCAGGTTAAACATAACTTTTGAAAACAGCTTCGAATAAGTGTTTCTCTTGTTTATTTCAGATGCAAATTGATATATATAACTATATAAGCCCTTTATTTGATGTTTGAAAACTGCTATTCAGAGCTTCAGCAGAATCTTGGAAAACGTCATTCTCTCAGCCTGTGAAGATCAGTTTGAGACAATATTTCAGGTTAAACATAACTTTTGAAAACAGCTTCGAATAAGTGTTTCTCTTGTTTATTTCAGATGCAAATTGATATATATAACTATATAAGCCCTTTATTTGATGTTTGAAAACTGCTATTCAGAGCTTCAGCAGAATCTTGGAAAACGTCATTCTCTCAGCCTGTGAAGATCAGTTTGAGACAATATTTCAGGTTAAACATAACTTTTGAAAACAGCTTCGAATAAATGTTTCTCTTGTTTATTTCAGATGCAAATTGTTATATATAGCTATATAAACCCTTTATTTGATGTTTGAAAACTGCTATTCAGAGCTCCAGCAGAATCTTAGAAAACGTCATTCTCTCAGTCTGAGAACATCAGTTTGAGACAATATTTCAGGTTAAACATAACTTTTGAAAACAGCTTCGAATAAGTGTTTCTCTTGTTTATTTCAGATGCAAATTGATATATATAGCTATATAAACCCTTTATTTGATGTTTTAAAACTGTTATTCAGAGCTCCAGCAGAATCTTGGAAAACGTCATTCTCTCACTCTGAGAAGATCAGTTTGAGACAATATTTCAGGTTAAACATAACTTTTGAAAACAGCTTCGAATAAGTGTTTCTCTTGTTTATTTCAGATGCAAATTGATATATATAGCTATATAAACCCTTTATTTGATGTTTTAAAACTGTTATTCAGAGCTCCAGCAGAATCTTGGAAAACGTCATTCTCTCAGTCTGAGAAGATCAGTTTGAGACAATATTTCAGGTTAAACATAACTTTTGAAAACAGCTTCGAATAAATGTTTCTCTTGTTTATTTCAGATGCAAATTGATATATATAGCTATATAAACCCTTTATTTGATGTTTGAAAACTGCTATTCAGAGCTCCAGCAGAATCTTGGAAAACGTCATTCTCTCAGTCTGAGAAGATCAGTTTGAGACAATATTTCAGGTTAAACATAACTTTTGAAAACAGCTTCGAATAAATGTTTCTCTTGTTTATTTCAGATGCAAATTGATATATATAGCTATATAAACCCTTTATTTGATGTTTGAAAACTGCTATTCAGAGCTCCAGCAGAATCTTAGAAAACATCATTCTCTCAGTCTGAGAACATCAGTTTGAGACAATGTTTCAGGTTAAACATAACTTTTGAAAACAGCTTTGAATAAGTTTTTCTCTTGTTTATTTCAGATGCAAATTGATATATATAGCTATATAAATCCTTTATTTGATGTTTGAAAACTGCTATTCAGAGCTCCAGCAGAATCTTAGAAAACGTCATTCTCTCGGTCTGAGAACATCAGTTTGAGACAATATTTCAGGTTAAACATAACTTTTGAAAACAGCTTCGAATAAGTGTTTCTCTTGTTTATTTCAGATGCAAATTGATATATATAGCTATATAAACCCTTTATTTGATGTTTGAAAACTGCTATTCAGAGCTTCAGCAGAATCTTGGAAAACGTCATTCTCTCAGCCTGTGAAGATCAGTTTGAGACAATATTTCAGGTTAAACATAACTTTTGAAAACAGCTTCGAATAAATGTTTCTCTTGTTTATTTCAGATGCAAATTGTTATATATAGCTATATAAACCCTTTATTTGATGTTTGAAAACTGCTATTCAGAGCTCCAGCAGAATCTTAGAAAACGTCATTCTCTCGGTCTGAGAACATCAGTTTGAGACAATATTTCAGGTTAAACATAACTTTTGAAAACAGCTTCGAATAAGTGTTTCTCTTGTTTATTTCTGATGCAAATTGATATATATAGCTATATAAACCCTTTATTTGATGTTTGAAAACTGTTATTCAGAGCTCCAGCAGAATCTTGGAAAACGTCATTCTCTCAGCCTGTGAAGATCAGTTTGAGACAGTATTTCATGTTAAACATAACTTTTGAAAACAGCTTCGAATAAGTGTTTCTCTTGTTTATTTCAGATGCAAATTGATATATATAGCTATATAAACCCTTTATTTGATGTTTGAAAACTGCTATTCAGAGCTCCATCAGAATCTTAGAAAACGTCATTCTCTCGGTCTGAGAACATCAGTTTGAGACAATATTTCAGGTTAAACATAACTTTTGAAAACAGCTTCGAATAAGTGTTTCTCTTGTTTATTTCTAATGCAAATTGATATATATAGCTATATAAACCCTTTATTTGATGTTTGAAAACTGCTATTCAGAGCTCCAGCAGAATCTTAGAAAACGTCATTCTCTCGGTCTGAGAACATCAGTTTGAGACAATATTTCAGGTTAAACATAACTTTTGAAAACAGCTTCGAATAAGTGTTTCTCTTGTTTATTTCTGATGCAAATTGATATATATAGCTATATAAACCCTTTATTTGATGTTTGAAAACTGTTATTCAGAGCTCCAGCAGAATCTTAGAAAACGTCATTCTCTCAGTCTGAGAACATCAGTTTGAGACAATGTTTCAGGTTAAACATAACTTTTGAAAACAGCTTTGAATAAGTTTTTCTCTTGTTTATTTCAGATGCAAATTGATATATATAGCTATATAAATCCTTTATTTGATGTTTGAAAACTGCTATTCAGAGCTTCAGCAGAATCTTGGAAAACGTCATTCTCTCAGCCTGTGAAGATCAGTTTGAGACAATATTTCAGGTTAAACATAACTTTTGAAAACAGCTTCGAATAAATGTTTCTCTTGTTTATTTCAGATGCAAATTGTTATATATAGCTAAATAAACCCTTTATTTGATGTTTGAAAACTGCTATTCAGAGCTCCAGCAGAATCTTAGAAAACGTCATTCTCTCGGTCTGAGAACATCAGTTTGAGACAATATTTCAGGTTAAACATAACTTTTGAAAACAGCTTCGAATAAGTGTTTCTCTTGTTTATTTCAGATGCAAATTGATATATATAGCTATATAAACCCTTTATTTGATGTTTGAAAACTGCTATTCAGAGCTTCAGCAGAATCTTGGAAAACGTCATTCTCTCAGCCTGTGAAGATCAGTTTGAGACAATATTTCAGGTTAAACATAACTTTTGAAAACAGCTTCGAATAAATGTTTCTCTTGTTTATTTCAGATGCAAATTGTTATATATAGCTATATAAACCCTTTATTTGATGTTTGAAAACTGCTATTCAGAGCTCCAGCAGAATCTTAGAAAACGTCATTCTCTCAGCCTGTGAAGATCAGTTTGAGACAGTATTTCATGTTAAACATAACTTTTGAAAACAGCTTCGAATAAGTGTTTCTCTTGTTTATTTCAGATGCAAATTGATATATATAGCTATATAAACCCTTTATTTGATGTTTGAAAACTGCTATTCAGAGCTCCAGCAGAATCTTAGAAAACGTCATTCTCTCGGTCTGAGAACATCAGTTTGAGACAATATTTCAGGTTAAACATAACTTTTGAAAACAGCTTCGAATAAGTGTTTCTCTTGTTTATTTCTGATGCAAATTGATATATATAGCTATATAAACCCTTTATTTGATGTTTGAAAACTGCTATTCAGAGCTCCAGCAGAATCTTAGAAAACGTCATTCTCTCGGTCTGAGAACATCAGTTTGAGACAATATTTCAGGTTAAACATAACTTTTGAAACCAGCTTCGAATAAGTGTTTCTCTTGTTTATTTCAGATGCAAATTGATATATATAGCTATATAAGCCCTTTATTTGATGTTTGAAAACTGCTATTCAGAGCTTCAGCAGAATCTTGGAAAACGTCATTCTCTCAGCCTGTGAAGATCAGTTTGAGACAATATTTCAGGTTTAACATAACTTTTGAAAACAGCTTCGAATAAATGTTTCTCTTGTTTATTTCAGATGCAAATTGTTATATATAGCTATATAAACCCTTTATTTGATGTTTGAAAACTGCTATTCAGAGCTCCAGCAGAATCTTAGAAAACGTCATTCTCTCGGTCTGAGAACATCAGTTTGAGACAATATTTCAGGTTAAACATAACTTTTGAAAACAGCTTCGAATAAGTGTTTCTCTTGTTTATTTCTGATGCAAATTGATATATATAGCTATATAAACCCTTTATTTGATGTTTGAAAACTGTTATTCAGAGCTCCAGCAGAATCTTGGAAAACGTCATTCTCTCAGCCTGTGAAGATCAGTTTGAGACAGTATTTCATGTTAAACATAACTTTTGAAAACAGCTTCGAATAAGTGTTTCTCTTGTTTATTTCAGATGCAAATTGATATATATAGCTATATAAACCCTTTATTTGATGTTTGAAAACTGCTATTCAGAGCTCCAGCAGAATCTTAGAAAACGTCATTCTCTCGGTCTGAGAACATCAGTTTGAGACAATATTTCAGGTTAAACATAACTTTTGAAAACAGCTTCGAATAAATGTTTCTCTTGTTTATTTCAGATGCAAATTGATATATATAGCTATATAAACCCTTTATTTGATGTTTGAAAACGGTTATTCAGAGCTCCAGCAGAATCTTGGAAAACGTCATTCTCTCAGTCTGAGAAGATCAGTTTGAGACAATATTTCAGGTTAAACATAACTTTTGAAAACAGCTTCGAATAAAGGTTTCTCTTGTTTATTTCAGATGCAAATTGTTATGTATAGCTATATAAACCCTTTATTTGATGTTTGAAAACTGCTATTCAGAGCTCCAGCAGAATCTTAGAAAACGTCATTCTCTCAGTCTGAGAACATCAGTTTGAGACAATGTTTCAGGTTAAACATAACTTTTGAAAACAGCTTTGAATAAGTTTTTCTCTTGTTTATTTCAGATGCAAATTGATATATATAGCTATATAAATCCTTTATTTGATGTTTGAAAACTGCTATTCAGAGCTCCAGCAGAATCTTAGAAAACGTCATTCTCTCAGTCTGAGAACATCAGTTTGAGACAATGTTTCAGGTTAAACATAACTTTTGAAAACAGCTTTGAATAAGTTTTTCTCTTGTTTATTTCAGATGCAAATTGATATATATAGCTATATAAACCCTTTATTTGATGTTTGAAAACTGTTATTCAGAGCTCCAGCAGAATCTTGGAAAACGTCATTCTCTCAGTCTGAGAAGATCAGTTTGAGACAATGTTTCAGGTTAAACATAACTTTTGAAAACAGCTTTGAATAAGTTTTTCTCTTGTTTATTTCAGATGCAAATTGATATATATAGCTATATAAATCCTTTATTTGATGTTTGAAAACTGCTATTCAGAGCTTCAGCAGAATCTTAGAAAACGTCATTCTCTCGGTCTGAGAACATCAGTTTGAGACAATATTTCAGGTTAAACATAACTTTTGAAAACAGCTTCGAATAAGTGTTTCTCTTGTTTATTTCAGATGCAAATTGATATATATAGCTATATAAACCCTTTATTTGATGTTTGAAAACTGCTATTCAGAGCTTCAGCAGAATCTTGGAAAACGTCATTCTCTCAGCCTGTGAAGATCAGTTTGAGACAATATTTCAGGTTAAACATAACTTTTGAAAACAGCTTCGAATAAATGTTTCTCTTGTTTATTTCAGATGCAAATTGTTATATATAGCTATATAAACCCTTTATTTGATGTTTGAAAACTGCTATTCAGAGCTCCAGCAGAATCTTAGAAAACGTCATTCTCTCGGTCTGAGAACATCAGTTTGAGACAATATTTCAGGTTAAACATAACTTTTGAAAACAGCTTCGAATAAGTGTTTCTCTTGTTTATTTCTGATGCAAATTGATATATATAGCTATATAAACCCTTTATTTGATGTTTGAAAACTGTTATTCAGAGCTCCAGCAGAATCTTGGAAAACGTCATTCTCTCAGCCTGTGAAGATCAGTTTGAGACAATATTTCAGGTTAAACATAACTTTTGAAACCAGCTTCGAATAAGTGTTTCTCTTGTTTATTTCAGATGCAAATTGATATATATAACTATATAAGCCCTTTATTTGATGTTTGAAAACTGCTATTCAGAGCTTCAGCAGAATCTTGGAAAACGTCATTCTCTCAGCCTGTGAAGATCAGTTTGAGACAATATTTCAGGTTAAACATAACTTTTGAAAACAGCTTCGAATAAATGTTTCTCTTGTTTATTTCAGATGCAAATTGTTATATATAGCTATATAAACCCTTTATTTGATGTTTGAAAACTGCTATTCAGAGCTCCAGCAGAATCTTAGAAAACGTCATTCTCTCAGTCTGAGAACATCAGTTTGAGACAATATTTCAGGTTAAACATAACTTTTGAAAACAGCTTCGAATAAGTGTTTCTCTTGTTTATTTCAGATGCAAATTGATATATATAGCTATATAAACCCTTTATTTGATGTTTTAAAACTGTTATTCAGAGCTCCAGCAGAATCTTGGAAAACGTCATTCTCTCACTCTGAGAAGATCAGTTTGAGACAATATTTCAGGTTAAACATAACTTTTGAAAACAGCTTCGAATAAGTGTTTCTCTTGTTTATTTCAGATGCAAATTGATATATATAGCTATATAAACCCTTTATTTGATGTTTTAAAACTGTTATTCAGAGCTCCAGCAGAATCTTGGAAAACGTCATTCTCTCAGTCTGAGAAGATCAGTTTGAGACAATATTTCAGGTTAAACATAACTTTTGAAAACAGCTTCGAATAAATGTTTCTCTTGTTTATTTCAGATGCAAATTGATATATATAGCTATATAAACCCTTTATTTGATGTTTGAAAACTGCTATTCAGAGCTCCAGCAGAATCTTGGAAAACGTCATTCTCTCAGTCTGAGAAGATCAGTTTGAGACAATATTTCAGGTTAAACATAACTTTTGAAAACAGCTTCGAATAAATGTTTCTCTTGTTTATTTCAGATGCAAATTGATATATATAGCTATATAAACCCTTTATTTGATGTTTGAAAACTGCTATTCAGAGCTCCAGCAGAATCTTAGAAAACGTCATTCTCTCAGTCTGAGAACATCAGTTTGAGACAATGTTTCAGGTTAAACATAACTTTTGAAAACAGCTTTGAATAAGTTTTTCTCTTGTTTATTTCAGATGCAAATTGATATATATAGCTATATAAATCCTTTATTTGATGTTTGAAAACTGCTATTCAGAGCTTCAGCAGAATCTTGGAAAACGTCATTCTCTCAGCCTGTGAAGATCAGTTTGAGACAATATTTCAGGTTTAACATAACTTTTGAAAACAGCTTCGAATAAATGTTTCTCTTGTTTATTTCAGATGCAAATTGTTATATATAGCTATATAAACCCTTTATTTGATGTTTGAAAACTGCTATTCAGAGCTCCAGCAGAATCTTAGAAAACGTCATTCTCTCAGTCTGAGAACATCAGTTTGAGACAATATTTCAGGTTAAACATAACTTTTGAAAACAGCTTCGAATAAGTGTTTCTCTTGTTTATTTCAGATGCAAATTGATATATATAGCTATATAAATCCTTTATTTGATGTTTGAAAACTGCTATTCAGAGCTTCAGCAGAATCTTGGAAAACGTCATTCTCTCAGCCTGTGAAGATCAGTTTGAGACAATATTTCAGGTTAAACATAACTTTTGAAAACAGCTTCGAATAAATGTTTCTCTTGTTTATTTCAGATGCAAATTGTTATATATAGCTATATAAACCCTTTATTTGATGTTTGAAAACTGCTATTCAGAGCTCCAGCAGAATCTTAGAAAACGTCATTCTCTCGGTCTGAGAACATCAGTTTGAGACAATATTTCAGGTTAAACATAACTTTTGAAAACAGCTTCGAATAAGTGTTTCTCTTGTTTATTTCAGATGCAAATTGATATATATAGCTATATAAACCCTTTATTTGATGTTTGAAAACTGCTATTCAGAGCTTCAGCAGAATCTTGGAAAACGTCATTCTCTCAGCCTGTGAAGATCAGTTTGAGACAATATTTCAGGTTAAACATAACTTTTGAAAACAGCTTCGAATAAATGTTTCTCTTGTTTATTTCAGATGCAAATTGATATATATAGCTATATAAACCCTTTATTTGATGTTTGAAAACTGCTATTCAGAGCTCCAGCAGAATCTTAGAAAACGTCATTCTCTCGGTCTGAGAACATCAGTTTGAGACAATATTTCAGGTTAAACATAACTTTTGAAAACAGCTTCGAATAAGTGTTTCTCTTGTTTATTTCTAATGCAAATTGATATATATAGCTATATAAACCCTTTATTTGATGTTTGAAAACTGCTATTCAGAGCTCCAGCAGAATCTTAGAAAACGTCATTCTCTCGGTCTGAGAACATCAGTTTGAGACAATATTTCAGGTTAAACATAACTTTTGAAACCAGCCTCGAATAAGTGTTTATCTTGTTTATTTCAGATGCAAATTGATATATATAGCTATATAAGCCCTTTATTTGATGTTTGAAAACTGCTATTCAGAGCTTCAGCAGAATCTTGGAAAACGTCATTCTCTCAGCCTGTGAAGATCAGTTTGAGACAATATTTCAGGTTTAACATAACTTTTGAAAACAGCTTCGAATAAATGTTTCTCTTGTTTATTTCAGATGCAAATTGTTATATATAGCTATATAAACCCTTTATTTGATGTTTGAAAACTGCTATTCAGAGCTCCAGCAGAATCTTAGAAAACGTCATTCTCTCAGTCTGAGAACATCAGTTTGAGACAATATTTCAGGTTAAACATAACTTTTGAAAACAGCTTCGAATAAGTGTTTCTCTTGTTTATTTCAGATGCAAATTGATATATATAGCTATATAAATCCTTTATTTGATGTTTGAAAACTGCTATTCAGAGCTTCAGCAGAATCTTGGAAAACGTCATTCTCTCAGCCTGTGAAGATCAGTTTGAGACAATATTTCAGGTTAAACATAACTTTTGAAAACAGCTTCGAATAAATGTTTCTCTTGTTTATTTCAGATGCAAATTGTTATATATAGCTATATAAACCCTTTATTTGATGTTTGAAAACTGCTATTCAGAGCTCCAGCAGAATCTTAGAAAACGTCATTCTCTCGGTCTGAGAACATCAGTTTGAGACAATATTTCAGGTTAAACATAACTTTTGAAAACAGCTTCGAATAAGTGTTTCTCTTGTTTATTTCAGATGCAAATTGATATATATAGCTATATAAACCCTTTATTTGATGTTTGAAAACTGCTATTCAGAGCTTCAGCAGAATCTTGGAAAACGTCATTCTCTCAGCCTGTGAAGATCAGTTTGAGACAATATTTCAGGTTAAACATAACTTTTGAAAACAGCTTCGAATAAATGTTTCTCTTGTTTATTTCAGATGCAAATTGATATATATAGCTATATAAACCCTTTATTTGATGTTTGAAAACTGCTATTCAGAGCTCCAGCAGAATCTTGGAAAACGTCATTCTCTCAGTCTGAGAAGATCAGTTTGAGACAATATTTCAGGTTAAACATAACTTTTGAAAACAGCTTCGAATAAATGTTTCTCTTGTTTATTTCAGATGCAAATTGATATATATAGCTATATAAACCCTTTATTTGATGTTTGAAAACTGCTATTCAGAGCTCCAGCAGAATCTTAGAAAACGTCATTCTCTCAGTCTGAGAACATCAGTTTGAGACAATGTTTCAGGTTAAACATAACTTTTGAAAACAGCTTTGAATAAGTTTTTCTCTTGTTTATTTCAGATGCAAATTGATATATATAGCTATATAAATCCTTTATTTGATGTTTGAAAACTGCTATTCAGAGCTTCAGCAGAATCTTGGAAAACGTCATTCTCTCAGCCTGTGAAGATCAGTTTGAGACAATATTTCAGGTTTAACATAACTTTTGAAAACAGCTTCGAATAAATGTTTCTCTTGTTTATTTCAGATGCAAATTGTTATATATAGCTATATAAACCCTTTATTTGATGTTTGAAAACTGCTATTCAGAGCTCCAGCAGAATCTTAGAAAACGTCATTCTCTCAGTCTGAGAACATCAGTTTGAGACAATATTTCAGGTTAAACATAACTTTTGAAAACAGCTTCGAATAAGTGTTTCTCTTGTTTATTTCAGATGCAAATTGATATATATAGCTATATAAATCCTTTATTTGATGTTTGAAAACTGCTATTCAGAGCTTCAGCAGAATCTTGGAAAACGTCATTCTCTCAGCCTGTGAAGATCAGTTTGAGACAATATTTCAGGTTAAACATAACTTTTGAAAACAGCTTCGAATAAATGTTTCTCTTGTTTATTTCAGATGCAAATTGTTATATATAGCTATATAAACCCTTTATTTGATGTTTGAAAACTGCTATTCAGAGCTCCAGCAGAATCTTAGAAAACGTCATTCTCTCGGTCTGAGAACATCAGTTTGAGACAATATTTCAGGTTAAACATAACTTTTGAAAACAGCTTCGAATAAGTGTTTCTCTTGTTTATTTCAGATGCAAATTGATATATATAGCTATATAAACCCTTTATTTGATGTTTGAAAACTGCTATTCAGAGCTTCAGCAGAATCTTGGAAAACGTCATTCTCTCAGCCTGTGAAGATCAGTTTGAGACAATATTTCAGGTTAAACATAACTTTTGAAAACAGCTTCGAATAAATGTTTCTCTTGTTTATTTCAGATGCAAATTGATATATATAGCTATATAAACCCTTTATTTGATGTTTGAAAACTGCTATTCAGAGCTCTAGCAGAATCTTAGAAAACGTCATTCTCTCAGCCTGTGAAGATCAGTTTGAGACAGTATTTCATGTTAAACATAACTTTTGAAAACAGCTTCGAATAAGTGTTTCTCTTGTTTATTTCAGATGCAAATTGATATATATAGCTATATAAACCCTTTATTTGATGTTTGAAAACTGCTATTCAGAGCTCCAGCAGAATCTTAGAAAACGTCATTCTCTCGGTCTGAGAACATCAGTTTGAGACAATATTTCAGGTTAAACATAACTTTTGAAAACAGCTTCGAATAAGTGTTTCTCTTGTTTATTTCTAATGCAAATTGATATATATAGCTATATAAACCCTTTATTTGATGTTTGAAAACTGCTATTCAGAGCTCCAGCAGAATCTTAGAAAACGTCATTCTCTCGGTCTGAGAACATCAGTTTGAGACAATATTTCAGGTTAAACATAACTTTTGAAACCAGCTTCGAATAAGTGTTTATCTTGTTTATTTCTGATGCAAATTGATATATATAGCTATATAAGCCCTTTATTTGATGTTTGAAAACTGCTATTCAGAGCTTCAGCAGAATCTTGGAAAACGTCATTCTCTCAGCCTGTGAAGATCAGTTTGAGACAATATTTCAGGTTTAACATAACTTTTGAAAACAGCTTCGAATAAATGTTTCTCTTGTTTATTTCAGATGCAAATTGTTATATATAGCTATATAAACCCTTTATTTGATGTTTGAAAACTGCTATTCAGAGCTCCAGCAGAATCTTAGAAAACGTCATTCTCTCAGTCTGAGAACATCAGTTTGAGACAATATTTCAGGTTAAACATAACTTTTGAAAACAGCTTCGAATAAGTGTTTCTCTTGTTTATTTCAGATGCAAATTGATATATATAGCTATATAAATCCTTTATTTGATGTTTGAAAACTGCTATTCAGAGCTTCAGCAGAATCTTGGAAAACGTCATTCTCTCAGCCTGTGAAGATCAGTTTGAGACAATATTTCAGGTTAAACATAACTTTTGAAAACAGCTTCGAATAAATGTTTCTCTTGTTTATTTCAGATGCAAATTGTTATATATAGCTATATAAACCCTTTATTTGATGTTTGAAAACTGCTATTCAGAGCTCCAGCAGAATCTTAGAAAACGTCATTCTCTCGGTCTGAGAACATCAGTTTGAGACAATATTTCAGGTTAAACATAACTTTTGAAAACAGCTTCGAATAAGTGTTTCTCTTGTTTATTTCAGATGCAAATTGATATATATAGCTATATAAACCCTTTATTTGATGTTTGAAAACTGCTATTCAGAGCTTCAGCAGAATCTTGGAAAACGTCATTCTCTCAGCCTGTGAAGATCAGTTTGAGACAATATTTCAGGTTAAACATAACTTTTGAAAACAGCTTCGAATAAATGTTTCTCTTGTTTATTTCAGATGCAAATTGATATATATAGCTATATAAACCCTTTATTTGATGTTTGAAAACTGCTATTCAGAGCTCTAGCAGAATCTTAGAAAACGTCATTCTCTCAGCCTGTGAAGATCAGTTTGAGACAGTATTTCATGTTAAACATAACTTTTGAAAACAGCTTCGAATAAGTGTTTCTCTTGTTTATTTCAGATGCAAATTGATATATATAGCTATATAAACCCTTTATTTGATGTTTGAAAACTGCTATTCAGAGCTCCAGCAGAATCTTAGAAAACGTCATTCTCTCGGTCTGAGAACATCAGTTTGAGACAATATTTCAGGTTAAACATAACTTTTGAAAACAGCTTCGAATAAGTGTTTCTCTTGTTTATTTCTAATGCAAATTGATATATATAGCTATATAAACCCTTTATTTGATGTTTGAAAACTGCTATTCAGAGCTCCAGCAGAATCTTAGAAAACGTCATTCTCTCGGTCTGAGAACATCAGTTTGAGACAATATTTCAGGTTAAACATAACTTTTGAAACCAGCTTCGAATAAGTGTTTCTCTTGTTTATTTCTGATGCAAATTGATATATATAGCTATATAAGCCCTTTATTTGATGTTTGAAAACTGCTATTCAGAGCTTCAGCAGAATCTTGGAAAACGTCATTCTCTCAGCCTGTGAAGATCAGTTTGAGACAATATTTCAGGTTTAACATAACTTTTGAAAACAGCTTCGAATAAATGTTTCTCTTGTTTATTTCAGATGCAAATTGTTATATATAGCTATATAAACCCTTTATTTGATGTTTGAAAACTGCTATTCAGAGCTCCAGCAGAATCTTAGAAAACGTCATTCTCTCAGTCTGAGAACATCAGTTTGAGACAATATTTCAGGTTAAACATAACTTTTGAAAACAGCTTCGAATAAGTGTTTCTCTTGTTTATTTCAGATGCAAATTGATATATATAGCTATATAAACCCTTTATTTGATGTTTGAAAACGGTTATTCAGAGCTCCAGCAGAATCTTGGAAAACGTCATTCTCTCAGTCTGAGAAGATCAGTTTGAGACAATATTTCAGGTTAAACATAACTTTTGAAAACAGCTTCGAATAAAGGTTTCTCTTGTTTATTTCAGATGCAAATTGTTATATATAGCTATATAAACCCTTTATTTGATGTTTGAAAACTGCTATTCAGAGCTCCAGCAGAATCTTAGAAAACGTCATTCTCTCAGTCTGAGAACATCAGTTTGAGACAATGTTTCAGGTTAAACATAACTTTTGAAAACAGCTTTGAATAAGTTTTTCTCTTGTTTATTTCAGATGCAAATTGATATATATAGCTATATAAATCCTTTATTTGATGTTTGAAAACTGCTATTCAGAGCTCCAGCAGAATCTTAGAAAACGTCATTCTCTCAGTCTGAGAACATCAGTTTGAGACAATGTTTCAGGTTAAACATAACTTTTGAAAACAGCTTTGAATAAGTTTTTCTCTTGTTTATTTCAGATGCAAATTGATATATATAGCTATATAAACCCTTTATTTGATGTTTGAAAACTGTTATTCAGAGCTCCAGCAGAATCTTGGAAAACGTCATTCTCTCAGCCTGTGAAGATCAGTTTGAGACAATATTTCAGGTTAAACATAACTTTTGAAAACAGCTTCGAATAAATGTTTCTCTTGTTTATTTCAGATGCAAATTGTTATATATAGCTATATAAACCCTTTATTTGATGTTTGAAAACTGCTATTCAGAGCTCCAGCAGAATCTTAGAAAACGTCATTCTCTCGGTCTGAGAACATCAGTTTGAGACAATATTTCAGGTTAAACATAACTTTTGAAAACAGCTTCGAATAAGTGTTTCTCTTGTTTATTTCAGATGCAAATTGATATATATAGCTATATAAACCCTTTATTTGATGTTTGAAAACTGCTATTCAGAGCTTCAGCAGAATCTTGGAAAACGTCATTCTCTCAGCCTGTGAAGATCAGTTTGAGACAATATTTCAGGTTAAACATAACTTTTGAAAACAGCTTCGAATAAATGTTTCTCTTGTTTATTTCAGATGCAAATTGATATATATAGCTATATAAACCCTTTATTTGATGTTTGAAAACTGCTATTCAGAGCTCTAGCAGAATCTTAGAAAACGTCATTCTCTCAGCCTGTGAAGATCAGTTTGAGACAGTATTTCATGTTAAACATAACTTTTGAAAACAGCTTCGAATAAGTGTTTCTCTTGTTTATTTCAGATGCAAATTGATATATATAGCTATATAAACCCTTTATTTGATGTTTGAAAACTGCTATTCAGAGCTCCAGCAGAATCTTAGAAAACGTCATTCTCTCGGTCTGAGAACATCAGTTTGAGACAATATTTCAGGTTAAACATAACTTTTGAAAACAGCTTCGAATAAGTGTTTCTCTTGTTTATTTCTAATGCAAATTGATATATATAGCTATATAAACCCTTTATTTGATGTTTGAAAACTGCTATTCAGAGCTCCAGCAGAATCTTAGAAAACGTCATTCTCTCGGTCTGAGAACATCAGTTTGAGACAATATTTCAGGTTAAACATAACTTTTGAAACCAGCTTCGAATAAGTGTTTATCTTGTTTATTTCTGATGCAAATTGATATATATAGCTATATAAGCCCTTTATTTGATGTTTGAAAACTGCTATTCAGAGCTTCAGCAGAATCTTGGAAAACGTCATTCTCTCAGCCTGTGAAGATCAGTTTGAGACAATATTTCAGGTTTAACATAACTTTTGAAAACAGCTTCGAATAAATGTTTCTCTTGTTTATTTCAGATGCAAATTGTTATATATAGCTATATAAACCCTTTATTTGATGTTTGAAAACTGCTATTCAGAGCTCCAGCAGAATCTTAGAAAACGTCATTCTCTCAGTCTGAGAACATCAGTTTGAGACAATATTTCAGGTTAAACATAACTTTTGAAAACAGCTTCGAATAAGTGTTTCTCTTGTTTATTTCAGATGCAAATTGATATATATAGCTATATAAACCCTTTATTTGATGTTTGAAAACGGTTATTCAGAGCTCCAGCAGAATCTTGGAAAACGTCATTCTCTCAGTCTGAGAAGATCAGTTTGAGACAATATTTCAGGTTAAACATAACTTTTGAAAACAGCTTCGAATAAAGGTTTCTCTTGTTTATTTCAGATGCAAATTGTTATATATAGCTATATAAACCCTTTATTTGATGTTTGAAAACTGCTATTCAGAGCTCCAGCAGAATCTTAGAAAACGTCATTCTCTCAGTCTGAGAACATCAGTTTGAGACAATGTTTCAGGTTAAACATAACTTTTGAAAACAGCTTTGAATAAGTTTTTCTCTTGTTTATTTCAGATGCAAATTGATATATATAGCTATATAAATCCTTTATTTGATGTTTGAAAACTGCTATTCAGAGCTCCAGCAGAATCTTAGAAAACGTCATTCTCTCAGTCTGAGAACATCAGTTTGAGACAATGTTTCAGGTTAAACATAACTTTTGAAAACAGCTTTGAATAAGTTTTTCTCTTGTTTATTTCAGATGCAAATTGATATATATAGCTATATAAACCCTTTATTTGATGTTTGAAAACTGTTATTCAGAGCTCCAGCAGAATCTTGGAAAACGTCATTCTCTCAGCCTGTGAAGATCAGTTTGAGACAATATTTCAGGTTAAACATAACTTTTGAAAACAGCTTCGAATAAATGTTTCTCTTGTTTATTTCAGATGCAAATTGTTATATATAGCTATATAAACCCTTTATTTGATGTTTGAAAACTGCTATTCAGAGCTCCAGCAGAATCTTAGAAAACGTCATTCTCTCGGTCTGAGAACATCAGTTTGAGACAATATTTCAGGTTAAACATAACTTTTGAAAACAGCTTCGAATAAGTGTTTCTCTTGTTTATTTCAGATGCAAATTGATATATATAGCTATATAAACCCTTTATTTGATGTTTGAAAACTGCTATTCAGAGCTTCAGCAGAATCTTGGAAAACGTCATTCTCTCAGCCTGTGAAGATCAGTTTGAGACAATATTTCAGGTTAAACATAACTTTTGAAAACAGCTTCGAATAAATGTTTCTCTTGTTTATTTCAGATGCAAATTGTTATATATAGCTATATAAACCCTTTATTTGATGTTTGAAAACTGCTATTCAGAGCTCCAGCAGAATCTTAGAAAACGTCATTCTCTCGGTCTGAGAACATCAGTTTGAGACAATATTTCAGGTTAAACATAACTTTTGAAAACAGCTTCGAATAAGTGTTTCTCTTGTTTATTTCTGATGCAAATTGATATATATAGCTATATAAACCCTTTATTTGATGTTTGAAAACTGTTATTCAGAGCTCCAGCAGAATCTTGGAAAACGTCATTCTCTCAGCCTGTGAAGATCAGTTTGAGACAGTATTTCATGTTAAACATAACTTTTGAAAACAGCTTCGAATAAGTGTTTCTCTTGTTTATTTCAGATGCAAATTGATATATATAGCTATATAAACCCTTTATTTGATGTTTGAAAACTGCTATTCAGAGCTCCAGCAGAATCTTAGAAAACGTCATTCTCTCGGTCTGAGAACATCAGTTTGAGACAATATTTCAGGTTAAACATAACTTTTGAAAACAGCTTCGAATAAGTGTTTCTCTTGTTTATTTCAGATGCAAATTGATATATATAGCTATATAAACCCTTTATTTGATGTTTGAAAACTGCTATTCAGAGCTCCAGCAGAATCTTAGAAAACGTCATTCTCTCAGTCTGAGAACATCAGTTTGAGACAATATTTCAGGTTAAACATAACTTTTGAAAACAGCTTCGAATAAATGTTTCTCTTGTTTATTTCAGATGCAAATTGATATATATAGCTATATAAATCCTTTATTTGATGTTTGAAAACTGCTATTCAGAGCTTCAGCAGAATCTTGGAAAACGTCATTCTCTCAGCCTGTGAAGATCAGTTTGAGACAGTATTTCATGTTAAACATAACTTTTGAAAACAGCTTCGAATAAGTGTTTCTCTTGTTTATTTCAGATGCAAATTGATATATATAGCTATATAAACCCTTTATTTGATGTTTGAAAACTGCTATTCAGAGCTCCATCAGAATCTTAGAAAACGTCATTCTCTCGGTCTGAGAACATCAGTTTGAGACAATATTTCAGGTTAAACATAACTTTTGAAAACAGCTTCGAATAAGTGTTTCTCTTGTTTATTTCTAATGCAAATTGATATATATAGCTATATAAACCCTTTATTTGATGTTTGAAAACTGCTATTCAGAGCTCCAGCAGAATCTTAGAAAACGTCATTCTCTCGGTCTGAGAACATCAGTTTGAGACAATATTTCAGGTTAAACATAACTTTTGAAAACAGCTTCGAATAAGTGTTTCTCTTGTTTATTTCTAATGCAAATTGATATATATAGCTATATAAACCCTTTATTTGATGTTTGAAAACTGCTATTCAGAGCTCCAGCAGAATCTTAGAAAACGTCATTCTCTCGGTCTGAGAACATCAGTTTGAGACAATATTTCAGGTTAAACACAACTTTTGAAAACAGCTTCGAATAAGTGTTTCTCTTGTTTATTTCTGATGCAAATTGATATATATAGCTATATAAACCCTTTATTTGATGTTTGAAAACTGTTATTCAGAGCTCCAGCAGAATCTTGGAAAACGTCATTCTCTCAGCCTTTGAAGATCAGTTTGAGACAGTATTTCATGTTAAACATAACTTTTGAAAACAGCTTCGAATAAATGTTTCTCTTGTTTATTTCAGATGCAAATTGTTATATATAGCTATATAAACCCTTTATTTGATGTTTGAAAACTGCTATTCAGAGCTCCAGCAGAATCTTAGAAAACGTCATTCTCTCAGTCTGAGAACATCAGTTTGAGACAATATTTCAGGTTAAACATAACTTTTGAAAACAGCTTCGAATAAGTGTTTCTCTTGTTTATTTCAGATGCAAATTGATATATATAACTATATAAGCCCTTTATTTGATGTTTGAAAACTGCTATTCAGAGCTTCAGCAGAATCTTGGAAAACGTCATTCTCTCAGCCTGTGAAGATCAGTTTGAGACAATATTTCAGGTTAAACATAACTTTTGAAAACAGCTTCGAATAAGTGTTTCTCTTGTTTATTTCAGATGCAAATTGATATATATAACTATATAAGCCCTTTATTTGATGTTTGAAAACTGCTATTCAGAGCTTCAGCAGAATCTTGGAAAACGTCATTCTCTCAGCCTGTGAAGATCAGTTTGAGACAATATTTCAGGTTAAACATAACTTTTGAAAACAGCTTCGAATAAATGTTTCTCTTGTTTATTTCAGATGCAAATTGATATATATAGCTATATAAACCCTTTATTTGATGTTTTAAAACTGTTATTCAGAGCTCCAGCAGAATCTTGGAAAACGTCATTCTCTCACTCTGAGAAGATCAGTTTGAGACAATATTTCAGGTTAAACATAACTTTTGAAAACAGCTTCGAATAAGTGTTTCTCTTGTTTATTTCAGATGCAAATTGATATATATAGCTATATAAACCCTTTATTTGATGTTTTAAAACTGTTATTCAGAGCTCCAGCAGAATCTTGGAAAACGTCATTCTCTCAGTCTGAGAAGATCAGTTTGAGACAATATTTCAGGTTAAACATAACTTTTGAAAACAGCTTCGAATAAATGTTTCTCTTGTTTATTTCAGATGCAAATTGATATATATAGCTATATAAACCCTTTATTTGATGTTTGAAAACTGCTATTCAGAGCTCCAGCAGAATCTTGGAAAACGTCATTCTCTCAGTCTGAGAAGATCAGTTTGAGACAATATTTCAGGTTAAACATAACTTTTGAAAACAGCTTCGAATAAATGTTTCTCTTGTTTATTTCAGATGCAAATTGATATATATAGCTATATAAACCCTTTATTTGATGTTTGAAAACTGCTATTCAGAGCTCCAGCAGAATCTTAGAAAACGTCATTCTCTCAGTCTGAGAACATCAGTTTGAGACAATGTTTCAGGTTAAACATAACTTTTGAAAACAGCTTTGAATAAGTTTTTCTCTTGTTTATTTCAGATGCAAATTGATATATATAGCTATATAAATCCTTTATTTGATGTTTGAAAACTGCTATTCAGAGCTTCAGCAGAATCTTGGAAAACGTCATTCTCTCAGCCTGTGAAGATCAGTTTGCTGGAGCTCTGAATAGCAGTTTTCAAACATCAAATAAAGGGTTTATATAGCTATATATATCAATTTGCATCTGAAATAAACAAGAGAAACACTTATTCGAAGCTGTTTTCAAAAGTTATGTTTAACATGAAATACTGTCTCAAACTGATCTTCACAGGCTGAGAGAATGACGTTTTCTAACAGAGCTCCAGCAGAATCTTGGAAAACGTCATTCTCTCAGCCTGTGAAGATCAGTTTGAGACAGTATTTCATGTTAAACATAACTTTTGAAAACAGCTTCGAATAAGTGTTTCTCTTGTTTATTTCAGATGCAAATTGATATATATAGCTATATAAACCCTTTATTTGATGTTTGAAAACTGCTATTCAGAGCTCCATCAGAATCTTAGAAAACGTCATTCTCTCGGTCTGAGAACATCAGTTTGAGACAATATTTCAGGTTAAACATAACTTTTGAAAACAGCTTCGAATAAGTGTTTCTCTTGTTTATTTCTAATGCAAATTGATATATATAGCTATATAAACCCTTTATTTGATGTTTGAAAACTGCTATTCAGAGCTCCAGCAGAATCTTAGAAAACGTCATTCTCTCGGTCTGAGAACATCAGTTTGAGACAATATTTCAGGTTAAACATAACTTTTGAAAACAGCTTCGAATAAGTGTTTCTCTTGTTTATTTCTAATGCAAATTGATATATATAGCTATATAAACCCTTTATTTGATGTTTGAAAACTGCTATTCAGAGCTCCAGCAGAATCTTAGAAAACGTCATTCTCTCGGTCTGAGAACATCAGTTTGAGACAATATTTCAGGTTAAACACAACTTTTGAAAACAGCTTCGAATAAGTGTTTCTCTTGTTTATTTCTGATGCAAATTGATATATATAGCTATATAAACCCTTTATTTGATGTTTGAAAACTGTTATTCAGAGCTCCAGCAGAATCTTGGAAAACGTCATTCTCTCAGCCTTTGAAGATCAGTTTGAGACAGTATTTCATGTTAAACATAACTTTTGAAAACAGCTTCGAATAAATGTTTCTCTTGTTTATTTCAGATGCAAATTGTTATATATAGCTATATAAACCCTTTATTTGATGTTTGAAAACTGCTATTCAGAGCTCCAGCAGAATCTTAGAAAACGTCATTCTCTCAGTCTGAGAACATCAGTTTGAGACAATATTTCAGGTTAAACATAACTTTTGAAAACAGCTTCGAATAAGTGTTTCTCTTGTTTATTTCAGATGCAAATTGATATATATAACTATATAAGCCCTTTATTTGATGTTTGAAAACTGCTATTCAGAGCTTCAGCAGAATCTTGGAAAACGTCATTCTCTCAGCCTGTGAAGATCAGTTTGAGACAATATTTCAGGTTAAACATAACTTTTGAAAACAGCTTCGAATAAGTGTTTCTCTTGTTTATTTCAGATGCAAATTGATATATATAACTATATAAGCCCTTTATTTGATGTTTGAAAACTGCTATTCAGAGCTTCAGCAGAATCTTGGAAAACGTCATTCTCTCAGCCTGTGAAGATCAGTTTGAGACAATATTTCAGGTTAAACATAACTTTTGAAAACAGCTTCGAATAAATGTTTCTCTTGTTTATTTCAGATGCAAATTGTTATATATAGCTATATAAACCCTTTATTTGATGTTTGAAAACTGCTATTCAGAGCTCCAGCAGAATCTTAGAAAACGTCATTCTCTCAGTCTGAGAACATCAGTTTGAGACAATATTTCAGGTTAAACATAACTTTTGAAAACAGCTTCGAATAAGTGTTTCTCTTGTTTATTTCAGATGCAAATTGATATATATAGCTATATAAACCCTTTATTTGATGTTTTAAAACTGTTATTCAGAGCTCCAGCAGAATCTTGGAAAACGTCATTCTCTCACTCTGAGAAGATCAGTTTGAGACAATATTTCAGGTTAAACATAACTTTTGAAAACAGCTTCGAATAAGTGTTTCTCTTGTTTATTTCAGATGCAAATTGATATATATAGCTATATAAACCCTTTATTTGATGTTTTAAAACTGTTATTCAGAGCTCCAGCAGAATCTTGGAAAACGTCATTCTCTCAGTCTGAGAAGATCAGTTTGAGACAATATTTCAGGTTAAACATAACTTTTGAAAACAGCTTCGAATAAATGTTTCTCTTGTTTATTTCAGATGCAAATTGATATATATAGCTATATAAACCCTTTATTTGATGTTTGAAAACTGCTATTCAGAGCTCCAGCAGAATCTTGGAAAACGTCATTCTCTCAGTCTGAGAAGATCAGTTTGAGACAATATTTCAGGTTAAACATAACTTTTGAAAACAGCTTCGAATAAATGTTTCTCTTGTTTATTTCAGATGCAAATTGATATATATAGCTATATAAACCCTTTATTTGATGTTTGAAAACTGCTATTCAGAGCTCCAGCAGAATCTTAGAAAACGTCATTCTCTCAGTCTGAGAACATCAGTTTGAGACAATGTTTCAGGTTAAACATAACTTTTGAAAACAGCTTTGAATAAGTTTTTCTCTTGTTTATTTCAGATGCAAATTGATATATATAGCTATATAAATCCTTTATTTGATGTTTGAAAACTGCTATTCAGAGCTTCAGCAGAATCTTGGAAAACGTCATTCTCTCAGCCTGTGAAGATCAGTTTGAGACAATATTTCAGGTTTAACATAACTTTTGAAAACAGCTTCGAATAAATGTTTCTCTTGTTTATTTCAGATGCAAATTGTTATATATAGCTATATAAACCCTTTATTTGATGTTTGAAAACTGCTATTCAGAGCTCCAGCAGAATCTTAGAAAACGTCATTCTCTCAGTCTGAGAACATCAGTTTGAGACAATATTTCAGGTTAAACATAACTTTTGAAAACAGCTTCGAATAAGTGTTTCTCTTGTTTATTTCAGATGCAAATTGATATATATAGCTATATAAATCCTTTATTTGATGTTTGAAAACTGCTATTCAGAGCTTCAGCAGAATCTTGGAAAACGTCATTCTCTCAGCCTGTGAAGATCAGTTTGAGACAATATTTCAGGTTAAACATAACTTTTGAAAACAGCTTCGAATAAATGTTTCTCTTGTTTATTTCAGATGCAAATTGTTATATATAGCTATATAAACCCTTTATTTGATGTTTGAAAACTGCTATTCAGAGCTCCAGCAGAATCTTAGAAAACGTCATTCTCTCGGTCTGAGAACATCAGTTTGAGACAATATTTCAGGTTAAACATAACTTTTGAAAACAGCTTCGAATAAGTGTTTCTCTTGTTTATTTCAGATGCAAATTGATATATATAGCTATATAAACCCTTTATTTGATGTTTGAAAACTGCTATTCAGAGCTTCAGCAGAATCTTGGAAAACGTCATTCTCTCAGCCTGTGAAGATCAGTTTGAGACAATATTTCAGGTTAAACATAACTTTTGAAAACAGCTTCGAATAAATGTTTCTCTTGTTTATTTCAGATGCAAATTGATATATATAGCTATATAAACCCTTTATTTGATGTTTGAAAACTGCTATTCAGAGCTCTAGCAGAATCTTAGAAAACGTCATTCTCTCAGCCTGTGAAGATCAGTTTGAGACAGTATTTCATGTTAAACATAACTTTTGAAAACAGCTTCGAATAAGTGTTTCTCTTGTTTATTTCAGATGCAAATTGATATATATAGCTATATAAACCCTTTATTTGATGTTTGAAAACTGCTATTCAGAGCTCCAGCAGAATCTTAGAAAACGTCATTCTCTCGGTCTGAGAACATCAGTTTGAGACAATATTTCAGGTTAAACATAACTTTTGAAAACAGCTTCGAATAAGTGTTTCTCTTGTTTATTTCTAATGCAAATTGATATATATAGCTATATAAACCCTTTATTTGATGTTTGAAAACTGCTATTCAGAGCTCCAGCAGAATCTTAGAAAACGTCATTCTCTCGGTCTGAGAACATCAGTTTGAGACAATATTTCAGGTTAAACATAACTTTTGAAACCAGCTTCGAATAAGTGTTTATCTTGTTTATTTCTGATGCAAATTGATATATATAGCTATATAAGCCCTTTATTTGATGTTTGAAAACTGCTATTCAGAGCTTCAGCAGAATCTTGGAAAACGTCATTCTCTCAGCCTGTGAAGATCAGTTTGAGACAATATTTCAGGTTTAACATAACTTTTGAAAACAGCTTCGAATAAATGTTTCTCTTGTTTATTTCAGATGCAAATTGTTATATATAGCTATATAAACCCTTTATTTGATGTTTGAAAACTGCTATTCAGAGCTCCAGCAGAATCTTAGAAAACGTCATTCTCTCAGTCTGAGAACATCAGTTTGAGACAATATTTCAGGTTAAACATAACTTTTGAAAACAGCTTCGAATAAGTGTTTCTCTTGTTTATTTCAGATGCAAATTGATATATATAGCTATATAAATCCTTTATTTGATGTTTGAAAACTGCTATTCAGAGCTTCAGCAGAATCTTGGAAAACGTCATTCTCTCAGCCTGTGAAGATCAGTTTGAGACAATATTTCAGGTTAAACATAACTTTTGAAAACAGCTTCGAATAAATGTTTCTCTTGTTTATTTCAGATGCAAATTGTTATATATAGCTATATAAACCCTTTATTTGATGTTTGAAAACTGCTATTCAGAGCTCCAGCAGAATCTTAGAAAACGTCATTCTCTCGGTCTGAGAACATCAGTTTGAGACAATATTTCAGGTTAAACATAACTTTTGAAAACAGCTTCGAATAAGTGTTTCTCTTGTTTATTTCAGATGCAAATTGATATATATAGCTATATAAACCCTTTATTTGATGTTTGAAAACTGCTATTCAGAGCTTCAGCAGAATCTTGGAAAACGTCATTCTCTCAGCCTGTGAAGATCAGTTTGAGACAATATTTCAGGTTTAACATAACTTTTGAAAACAGCTTCGAATAAATGTTTCTCTTGTTTATTTCAGATGCAAATTGATATATATAGCTATATAAACCCTTTATTTGATGTTTGAAAACTGCTATTCAGAGCTCTAGCAGAATCTTAGAAAACGTCATTCTCTCAGCCTGTGAAGATCAGTTTGAGACAGTATTTCATGTTAAACATAACTTTTGAAAACAGCTTCGAATAAGTGTTTCTCTTGTTTATTTCAGATGCAAATTGATATATATAGCTATATAAACCCTTTATTTGATGTTTGAAAACTGCTATTCAGAGCTCCAGCAGAATCTTAGAAAACGTCATTCTCTCGGTCTGAGAACATCAGTTTGAGACAATATTTCAGGTTAAACATAACTTTTGAAAACAGCTTCGAATAAGTGTTTCTCTTGTTTATTTCTAATGCAAATTGATATATATAGCTATATAAACCCTTTATTTGATGTTTGAAAACTGCTATTCAGAGCTCCAGCAGAATCTTAGAAAACGTCATTCTCTCGGTCTGAGAACATCAGTTTGAGACAATATTTCAGGTTAAACATAACTTTTGAAACCAGCTTCGAATAAGTGTTTCTCTTGTTTATTTCTGATGCAAATTGATATATATAGCTATATAAGCCCTTTATTTGATGTTTGAAAACTGCTATTCAGAGCTTCAGCAGAATCTTGGAAAACGTCATTCTCTCAGCCTGTGAAGATCAGTTTGAGACAATATTTCAGGTTTAACATAACTTTTGAAAACAGCTTCGAATAAATGTTTCTCTTGTTTATTTCAGATGCAAATTGTTATATATAGCTATATAAACCCTTTATTTGATGTTTGAAAACTGCTATTCAGAGCTCCAGCAGAATCTTAGAAAACGTCATTCTCTCAGTCTGAGAACATCAGTTTGAGACAATATTTCAGGTTAAACATAACTTTTGAAAACAGCTTCGAATAAGTGTTTCTCTTGTTTATTTCAGATGCAAATTGATATATATAGCTATATAAACCCTTTATTTGATGTTTGAAAACGGTTATTCAGAGCTCCAGCAGAATCTTGGAAAACGTCATTCTCTCAGTCTGAGAAGATCAGTTTGAGACAATATTTCAGGTTAAACATAACTTTTGAAAACAGCTTCGAATAAAGGTTTCTCTTGTTTATTTCAGATGCAAATTGTTATATATAGCTATATAAACCCTTTATTTGATGTTTGAAAACTGCTATTCAGAGCTCCAGCAGAATCTTAGAAAACGTCATTCTCTCAGTCTGAGAACATCAGTTTGAGACAATGTTTCAGGTTAAACATAACTTTTGAAAACAGCTTTGAATAAGTTTTTCTCTTGTTTATTTCAGATGCAAATTGATATATATAGCTATATAAATCCTTTATTTGATGTTTGAAAACTGTTATTCAGAGCTCCAGCAGAATCTTGGAAAACGTCATTCTCTCAGTCTGAGAAGATCAGTTTGAGACAATATTTCAGGTTAAACATAACTTTTGAAAACAGCTTCGAATAAATGTTTCTCTTGTTTATTTCAGATGCAAATTGATATATATAGCTATATAAACCCTTTATTTGATGTTTGAAAACTGCTATTCAGAGCTCCAGCAGAATCTTAGAAAACGTCATTCTCTCAGTCTGAGAACATCAGTTTGAGACAATGTTTCAGGTTAAACATAACTTTTGAAAACAGCTTTGAATAAGTTTTTCTCTTGTTTATTTCAGATGCAAATTGATATATATAGCTATATAAATCCTTTATTTGATGTTTGAAAACTGCTATTCAGAGCTTCAGCAGAATCTTGGAAAACGTCATTCTCTCAGCCTGTGAAGATCAGTTTGAGACAATATTTCAGGTTAAACATAACTTTTGAAAACAGCTTCGAATAAATGTTTCTCTTGTTTATTTCAGATGCAAATTGTTATATATAGCTATATAAACCCTTTATTTGATGTTTGAAAACTGCTATTCAGAGCTCCAGCAGAATCTTAGAAAACGTCATTCTCTCGGTCTGAGAACATCAGTTTGAGACAATATTTCAGGTTAAACATAACTTTTGAAAACAGCTTCGAATAAGTGTTTCTCTTGTTTATTTCAGATGCAAATTGATATATATAGCTATATAAACCCTTTATTTGATGTTTGAAAACTGCTATTCAGAGCTTCAGCAGAATCTTGGAAAACGTCATTCTCTCAGCCTGTGAAGATCAGTTTGAGACAATATTTCAGGTTAAACATAACTTTTGAAAACAGCTTCGAATAAATGTTTCTCTTGTTTATTTCAGATGCAAATTGTTATATATAGCTATATAAACCCTTTATTTGATGTTTGAAAACTGCTATTCAGAGCTCCAGCAGAATCTTAGAAAACGTCATTCTCTCGGTCTGAGAACATCAGTTTGAGACAATATTTCAGGTTAAACATAACTTTTGAAAACAGCTTCGAATAAGTGTTTCTCTTGTTTATTTCTGATGCAAATTGATATATATAGCTATATAAACCCTTTATTTGATGTTTGAAAACTGTTATTCAGAGCTCCAGCAGAATCTTGGAAAACGTCATTCTCTCAGCCTGTGAAGATCAGTTTGAGACAGTATTTCATGTTAAACATAACTTTTGAAAACAGCTTCGAATAAGTGTTTCTCTTGTTTATTTCAGATGCAAATTGATATATATAGCTATATAAACCCTTTATTTGATGTTTGAAAACTGCTATTCAGAGCTCCATCAGAATCTTAGAAAACGTCATTCTCTCGGTCTGAGAACATCAGTTTGAGACAATATTTCAGGTTAAACATAACTTTTGAAAACAGCTTCGAATAAGTGTTTCTCTTGTTTATTTCTAATGCAAATTGATATATATAGCTATATAAACCCTTTATTTGATGTTTGAAAACTGCTATTCAGAGCTCCAGCAGAATCTTAGAAAACGTCATTCTCTCGGTCTGAGAACATCAGTTTGAGACAATATTTCAGGTTAAACACAACTTTTGAAAACAGCTTCGAATAAGTGTTTCTCTTGTTTATTTCTGATGCAAATTGATATATATAGCTATATAAACCCTTTATTTGATGTTTGAAAACTGTTATTGAGAGCTCCAGCAGAATCTTGGAAAACGTCATTCTCTCAGCCTTTGAAGATCAGTTTGAGACAGTATTTCATGTTAAACATAACTTTTGAAAACAGCTTCGAATAAATGTTTCTCTTGTTTATTTCAGATGCAAATTGTTATATATAGCTATATAAACCCTTTATTTGATGTTTGAAAACTGCTATTCAGAGCTCCAGCAGAATCTTAGAAAACGTCATTCTCTCAGTCTGAGAACATCAGTTTGAGACAATATTTCAGGTTAAACATAACTTTTGAAAACAGCTTCGAATAAGTGTTTCTCTTGTTTATTTCAGATGCAAATTGATATATATAGCTATATAAACCCTTTATTTGATGTTTTAAAACTGTTATTCAGAGCTCCAGCAGAATCTTGGAAAACGTCATTCTCTCAGTCTGAGAAGATCAGTTTGAGACAATATTTCAGGTTAAACATAACTTTTGAAAACAGCTTCGAATAAATGTTTCTCTTGTTTATTTCAGATGCAAATTGTTATATATAGCTATATAAACCCTTTATTTGATGTTTGAAAACTGCTATTCAGAGCTCCAGCAGAATCTTAGAAAACGTCATTCTCTCGGTCTGAGAACATCAGTTTGAGACAATATTTCAGGTTAAACATAACTTTTGAAAACAGCTTCGAATAAGTGTTTCTCTTGTTTATTTCAGATGCAAATTGATATATATAGCTATATAAACCCTTTATTTGATGTTTGAAAACTGCTATTCAGAGCTCCAGCAGAATCTTAGAAAACGTCATTCTCTCGGTCTGAGAACATCAGTTTGAGACAATATTTCAGGTTAAACATAACTTTTGAAACCAGCTTTGAATAAGTGTTTCTCTTGTTTATTTCAGATGCAAATTGATATATATAACTATATAAGCCCTTTATTTGATGTTTGAAAACTGCTATTCAGAGCTCCAGCAGAATCTTAGAAAACGTCATTCTCTCGGTCTGAGAACATCAGTTTGAGACAATATTTCAGGTTAAACATAACTTTTGAAACCAGCTTCGAATAAGTGTTTCTCTTGTTTATTTCAGATGCAAATTGATATATATAACTATATAAGCCCTTTATTTGATGTTTGAAAACTGCTATTCAGAGCTTCAGCAGAATCTTGGAAAACGTCATTCTCTCAGCCTGTGAAGATCAGTTTGAGACAATATTTCAGGTTAAACATAACTTTTGAAAACAGCTTCGAATAAATGTTTCTCTTGTTTATTTCAGATGCAAATTGTTATATATAGCTATATAAACCCTTTATTTGATGTTTGAAAACTGCTATTCAGAGCTCCAGCAGAATCTTAGAAAACGTCATTCTCTCAGTCTGAGAACATCAGTTTGAGACAATATTTCAGGTTAAACATAACTTTTGAAAACAGCTTCGAATAAGTGTTTCTCTTGTTTATTTCAGATGCAAATTGATATATATAGCTATATAAACCCTTTATTTGATGTTTTAAAACTGTTATTCAGAGCTCCAGCAGAATCTTGGAAAACGTCATTCTCTCAGTCTGAGAAGATCAGTTTGAGACAATATTTCAGGTTAAACATAACTTTTGAAAACAGCTTCGAATAAATGTTTCTCTTGTTTATTTCAGATGCAAATTGATATATATAGCTATATAAACCCTTTATTTGATGTTTGAAAACTGCTATTCAGAGCTCCAGCAGAATCTTAGAAAACGTCATTCTCTCAGTCTGAGAACATCAGTTTGAGACAATGTTTCAGGTTAAACATAACTTTTGAAAACAGCTTTGAATAAGTTTTTCTCTTGTTTATTTCAGATGCAAATTGATATATATAGCTATATAAATCCTTTATTTGATGTTTGAAAACTGCTATTCAGAGCTTCAGCAGAATCTTGGAAAACGTCATTCTCTCAGCCTGTGAAGATCAGTTTGAGACAATATTTCAGGTTAAACATAACTTTTGAAAACAGCTTCGAATAAATGTTTCTCTTGTTTATTTCAGATGCAAATTGTTATATATAGCTATATAAACCCTTTATTTGATGTTTGAAAACTGCTATTCAGAGCTCCAGCAGAATCTTAGAAAACGTCATTCTCTCGGTCTGAGAACATCAGTTTGAGACAATATTTCAGGTTAAACATAACTTTTGAAAACAGCTTTGAATAAGTTTTTCTCTTGTTTATTTCAGATGCAAATTGATATATATAGCTATATAAATCCTTTATTTGATGTTTGAAAACTGCTATTCAGAGCTTCAGCAGAATCTTGGAAAACGTCATTCTCTCAGCCTGTGAAGATCAGTTTGAGACAATATTTCAGGTTAAACATAACTTTTGAAAACAGCTTCGAATAAATGTTTCTCTTGTTTATTTCAGATGCAAATTGATATATATAGCTATATAAACCCTTTATTTGATGTTTTAAAACTGTTATTCAGAGCTCCAGCAGAATCTTGGAAAACGTCATTCTCTCAGTCTGAGAAGATCAGTTTGAGACAATATTTCAGGTTAAACATAACTTCTGAAAACAGCTTCGAATAAGTGTTTCTCTTGTTTATTTCAGATGCAAATTGATATATATAGCTATATAAACCCTTTATTTGATGTTTTAAAACTGTTATTCAGAGCTCCAGCAGAATCTTGGAAAACGTCATTCTCTCAGTCTGAGAAGATCAGTTTGAGACAATATTTCAGGTTAAACATAACTTTTGAAAACAGCTTCGAATAAATGTTTCTCTTGTTTATTTCAGATGCAAATTGATATATATAGCTATATAAACCCTTTATTTGATGTTTGAAAACTGCTATTCAGAGCTCCAGCAGAATCTTAGAAAACGTCATTCTCTCAGTCTGAGAACATCAGTTTGAGACAATGTTTCAGGTTAAACATAACTTTTGAAAACAGCTTCGAATAAGTGTTTCTCTTGTTTATTTCAGATGCAAATTGATATATATAGCTATATAAACCCTTTATTTGATGTTTTAAAACTGTTATTCAGAGCTCCAGCAGAATCTTGGAAAACGTCATTCTCTCAGTCTGAGAAGATCAGTTTGAGACAATATTTCAGGTTAAACATAACTTTTGAAAACAGCTTCGAATAAATGTTTCTCTTGTTTATTTCAGATGCAAATTGATATATATAGCTATATAAATCCTTTATTTGATGTTTGAAAACTGCTATTCAGAGCTTCAGCAGAATCTTGGAAAACGTCATTCTCTCAGCCTGTGAAGATCAGTTTGAGACAATATTTCAGGTTAAACATAACTTTTGAAAACAGCTTCGAATAAATGTTTCTCTTGTTTATTTCAGATGCAAATTGTTATATATAGCTATATAAACCCTTTATTTGATGTTTGAAAACTGCTATTCAGAGCTCCAGCAGAATCTTAGAAAACGTCATTCTCTCGGTCTGAGAACATCAGTTTGAGACAATATTTCAGGTTAAACATAACTTTTGAAAACAGCTTCGAATAAGTGTTTCTCTTGTTTATTTCAGATGCAAATTGATATATATAGCTATATAAACCCTTTATTTGATGTTTGAAAACTGCTATTCAGAGCTTCAGCAGAATCTTGGAAAACGTCATTCTCTCAGCCTGTGAAGATCAGTTTGAGACAATATTTCAGGTTAAACATAACTTTTGAAAACAGCTTCGAATAAATGTTTCTCTTGTTTATTTCAGATGCAAATTGATATATATAGCTATATAAACCCTTTATTTGATGTTTGAAAACTGCTATTCAGAGCTCCAGCAGAATCTTAGAAAACGTCATTCTCTCGGTCTGAGAACATCAGTTTGAGACAATATTTCAGGTTAAACATAACTTTTGAAAACAGCTTCGAATAAGTGTTTCTCTTGTTTATTTCAGATGCAAATTGATATATATAGCTATATAAACCCTTTATTTGATGTTTGAAAACTGCTATTCAGAGCTCCAGCAGAATCTTAGAAAACGTCATTCTCTCAGTCTGAGAACATCAGTTTGAGACAATATTTCAGGTTAAACATAACTTTTGAAAACAGCTTCGAATAAATGTTTCTCTTGTTTATTTCAGATGCAAATTGATATATATAGCTATATAAATCCTTTATTTGATGTTTGAAAACTGCTATTCAGAGCTTCAGCAGAATCTTGGAAAACGTCATTCTCTCAGCCTGTGAAGATCAGTTTGAGACAATATTTCAGGTTAAACATAACTTTTGAAAACAGCTTCGAATAAATGTTTCTCTTGTTTATTTCAGATGCAAATTGTTATATATAGCTATATAAACCCTTTATTTGATGTTTGAAAACTGCTATTCAGAGCTCCAGCAGAATCTTAGAAAACGTCATTCTCTCGGTCTGAGAACATCAGTTTGAGACAATATTTCAGGTTAAACATAACTTTTGAAAACAGCTTCGAATAAGTGTTTCTCTTGTTTATTTCTGATGCAAATTGATATATATAGCTATATAAACCCTTTATTTGATGTTTGAAAACTGTTATTCAGAGCTCCAGCAGAATCTTGGAAAACGTCATTCTCTCAGCCTGTGAAGATCAGTTTGAGACAGTATTTCATGTTAAACATAACTTTTGAGAACAGCTTCGAATAAGTGTTTCTCTTGTTTATTTCAGATGCAAATTGATATATATAGCTATATAAACCCTTTATTTGATGTTTGAAAACTGCTATTCAGAGCTCCAGCAGAATCTTAGAAAACGTCATTCTCTCGGTCTGAGAACATCAGTTTGAGACAATATTTCAGGTTAAACATAACTTTTGAAACCAGCTTCGAATAAGTGTTTCTCTTGTTTATTTCAGATGCAAATTGATATATATAGCTATATAAGCCCTTTATTTGATGTTTGAAAACTGCTATTCAGAGCTTCAGCAGAATCTTGGAAAATGTCATTCTCTCAGCCTGTGAAGATCAGTTTGAGACAATATTTCAGGTTTAACATAACTTTTGAAAACAGCTTCGAATAAATGTTTCTCTTGTTTATTTCAGATGCAAATTGTTATATATAGCTATATAAACCCTTTATTTGATGTTTGAAAACTGCTATTCAGAGCTCCAGCAGAATCTTAGAAAACGTCATTCTCTCGGTCTGAGAACATCAGTTTGAGACAATATTTCAGGTTAAAGATAACTTTTGAAAACAGCTTCGAATAAGTGTTTCTCTTGTTTATTTCTGATGCAAATTGATATATATAGCTATATAAACCCTTTATTTGATGTTTGAAAACTGTTATTCAGAGCTCCAGCAGAATCTTGGAAAACGTCATTCTCTCAGCCTGTGAAGATCAGTTTGAGACAGTATTTCATGTTAAACATAACTTTTGAAAACAGCTTCGAATAAGTGTTTCTCTTGTTTATTTCAGATGCAAATTGATATATATAGCTATATAAACCCTTTATTTGATGTTTGAAAACTGCTATTCAGAGCTCCAGCAGAATCTTAGAAAACGTCATTCTCTCGGTCTGAGAACATCAGTTTGAGACAATATTTCAGGTTAAACATAACTTTTGAAAACAGCTTCGAATAAGTGTTTCTCTTGTTTATTTCTGATGCAAATTGATATATATAGCTATATAAACCCTTTATTTGATGTTTGAAAACTGCTATTCAGAGCTCCAGCAGAATCTTAGAAAACGTCATTCTCTCGGTCTGAGAACATCAGTTTGAGACAATATTTCAGGTTAAACATAACTTTTGAAAACAGCTTCGAATAAGTGTTTCTCTTGTTTATTTCTAATGCAAATTGATATATATAGCTATATAAACCCTTTATTTGATGTTTGAAAACTGCTATTCAGAGCTCCAGCAGAATCTTAGAAAACGTCATTCTCTCGGTCTGAGAACATCAGTTTGAGACAATATTTCAGGTTAAACATAACTTTTGAAACCAGCTTCGAATAAGTGTTTATCTTGTTTATTTCTGATGCAAATTGATATATATAGCTATATAAGCCCTTTATTTGATGTTTGAAAACTGCTATTCAGAGCTTCAGCAGAATCTTGGAAAACGTCATTCTCTCAGCCTGTGAAGATCAGTTTGAGACAATATTTCAGGTTTAACATAACTTTTGAAAACAGCTTCGAATAAATGTTTCTCTTGTTTATTTCAGATGCAAATTGTTATATATAGCTATATAAACCCTTTATTTGATGTTTGAAAACTGCTATTCAGAGCTCCAGCAGAATCTTAGAAAACGTCATTCTCTCAGTCTGAGAACATCAGTTTGAGACAATATTTCAGGTTAAACATAACTTTTGAAAACAGCTTCGAATAAGTGTTTCTCTTGTTTATTTCAGATGCAAATTGATATATATAGCTATATAAATCCTTTATTTGATGTTTGAAAACTGCTATTCAGAGCTTCAGCAGAATCTTGGAAAACGTCATTCTCTCAGCCTGTGAAGATCAGTTTGAGACAATATTTCAGGTTAAACATAACTTTTGAAAACAGCTTCGAATAAATGTTTCTCTTGTTTATTTCAGATGCAAATTGTTATATATAGCTATATAAACCCTTTATTTGATGTTTGAAAACTGCTATTCAGAGCTCCAGCAGAATCTTAGAAAACGTCATTCTCTCGGTCTGAGAACATCAGTTTGAGACAATATTTCAGGTTAAACATAACTTTTGAAAACAGCTTCGAATAAGTGTTTCTCTTGTTTATTTCAGATGCAAATTGATATATATAGCTATATAAACCCTTTATTTGATGTTTGAAAACTGCTATTCAGAGCTTCAGCAGAATCTTGGAAAACGTCATTCTCTCAGCCTGTGAAGATCAGTTTGAGACAATATTTCATGTTAAACATAACTTTTGAAAACAGCTTCGAATAAATGTTTCTCTTGTTTATTTCAGATGCAAATTGATATATATAGCTATATAAACCCTTTATTTGATGTTTGAAAACTGCTATTCAGAGCTCTAGCAGAATCTTAGAAAACGTCATTCTCTCAGCCTGTGAAGATCAGTTTGAGACAGTATTTCATGTTAAACATAACTTTTGAAAACAGCTTCGAATAAGTGTTTCTCTTGTTTATTTCAGATGCAAATTGATATATATAGCTATATAAACCCTTTATTTGATGTTTGAAAACTGCTATTCAGAGCTCCAGCAGAATCTTAGAAAACGTCATTCTCTCGGTCTGAGAACATCAGTTTGAGACAATATTTCAGGTTAAACATAACTTTTGAAAACAGCTTCGAATAAGTGTTTCTCTTGTTTATTTCAGATGCAAATTGATATATATAGCTATATAAACCCTTTATTTGATGTTTGAAAACTGCTATTCAGAGCTTCAGCAGAATCTTGGAAAACGTCATTCTCTCAGCCTGTGAAGATCAGTTTGAGACAATATTTCAGGTTAAACATAACTTTTGAAAACAGCTTCGAATAAATGTTTCTCTTGTTTATTTCAGATGCAAATTGTTATATATAGCTATATAAACCCTTTATTTGATGTTTGAAAACTGCTATTCAGAGCTCCAGCAGAATCTTAGAAAACGTCATTCTCTCGGTCTGAGAACATCAGTTTGAGACAATATTTCAGGTTAAACATAACTTTTGAAAACAGCTTCGAATAAGTGTTTCTCTTGTTTATTTCTGATGCAAATTGATATATATAGCTATATAAACCCTTTATTTGATGTTTGAAAACTGTTATTCAGAGCTCCAGCAGAATCTTGGAAAACGTCATTCTCTCAGCCTGTGAAGATCAGTTTGAGACAGTATTTTATGTTAAACATAACTTTTGAAAACAGCTTCGAATAAGTGTTTCTCTTGTTTATTTCAGATGCAAATTGATATATATAGCTATATAAACCCTTTATTTGATGTTTGAAAACTGCTATTCAGAGCTCCATCAGAATCTTAGAAAACGTCATTCTCTCGGTCTGAGAACATCAGTTTGAGACAATATTTCAGGTTAAACATAACTTTTGAAAACAGCTTCGAATAAGTGTTTCTCTTGTTTATTTCTAATGCAAATTGATATATATAGCTATATAAACCCTTTATTTGATGTTTGAAAACTGCTATTCAGAGCTCCAGCAGAATCTTAGAAAACGTCATTCTCTCGGTCTGAGAACATCAGTTTGAGACAATATTTCAGGTTAAACATAACTTTTGAAAACAGCTTCGAATAAGTGTTTCTCTTGTTTATTTCTAATGCAAATTGATATATATAGCTATATAAACCCTTTATTTGATGTTTGAAAACTGCTATTCAGAGCTCCAGCAGAATCTTAGAAAACGTCATTCTCTCGGTCTGAGAACATCAGTTTGAGACAATATTTCAGGTTAAACATAACTTTTGAAAACAGCTTCGAATAAGTGTTTCTCTTGTTTATTTCTGATGCAAATTGATATATATAGCTATATAAACCCTTTATTTGATGTTTGAAAACTGTTATTCAGAGCTCCAGCAGAATCTTGGAAAACGTCATTCTCTCAGCCTGTGAAGATCAGTTTGAGACAGTATTTCATGTTAAACATAACTTTTGAAAACAGCTTCGAATAAATGTTTCTCTTGTTTATTTCAGATGCAAATTGTTATATATAGCTATATAAACCCTTTATTTGATGTTTGAAAACTGCTATTCAGAGCTCCAGCAGAATCTTAGAAAACGTCATTCTCTCAGTCTGAGAACATCAGTTTGAGACAATATTTCAGGTTAAACATAACTTTTGAAAACAGCTTCGAATAAGTGTTTCTCTTGTTTATTTCAGATGCAAATTGATATATATAGCTATATAAACCCTTTATTTGATGTTTTAAAACTGTTATTCAGAGCTCCAGCAGAATCTTGGAAAACGTCATTCTCTCAGTCTGAGAAGATCAGTTTGAGACAATATTTCAGGTTAAACATAACTTTTGAAAACAGCTTCGAATAAATGTTTCTCTTGTTTATTTCAGATGCAAATTGTTATATATAGCTATATAAACCCTTTATTTGATGTTTGAAAACTGCTATTCAGAGCTCCAGCAGAATCTTAGAAAACGTCATTCTCTCGGTCTGAGAACATCAGTTTGAGACAATATTTCAGGTTAAACATAACTTTTGAAACCAGCTTCGAATAAGTGTTTCTCTTGTTTATTTCAGATGCAAATTGATATATATAACTATATAAGCCCTTTATTTGATGTTTGAAAACTGCTATTCAGAGCTCCAGCAGAATCTTAGAAAACGTCATTCTCTCGGTCTGAGAACATCAGTTTGAGACAATATTTCAGGTTAAACATAACTTTTGAAACCAGCTTCGAATAAGTGTTTCTCTTGTTTATTTCAGATGCAAATTGATATATATAACTATATAAGCCCTTTATTTGATGTTTGAAAACTGCTATTCAGAGCTTCAGCAGAATCTTGGAAAACGTCATTCTCTCAGCCTGTGAAGATCAGTTTGAGACAATATTTCAGGTTAAACATAACTTTTGAAAACAGCTTCGAATAAATGTTTCTCTTGTTTATTTCAGATGCAAATTGTTATATATAGCTATATAAACCCTTTATTTGATGTTTGAAAACTGCTATTCAGAGCTCCAGCAGAATCTTAGAAAACGTCATTCTCTCAGTCTGAGAACATCAGTTTGAGACAATATTTCAGGTTAAACATAACTTTTGAAAACAGCTTCGAATAAGTGTTTCTCTTGTTTATTTCTGATGCAAATTGATATATATAGCTATATAAACCCTTTATTTGATGTTTTAAAACTGTTATTCAGAGCTCCAGCAGAATCTTGGAAAACGTCATTCTCTCAGTCTGAGAAGATCAGTTTGAGACAATATTTCAGGTTAAACATAACTTTTGAAAACAGCTTCGAATAAATGTTTCTCTTGTTTATTTCAGATGCAAATTGATATATATAGCTATATAAACCCTTTATTTGATGTTTGAAAACTGCTATTCAGAGCTCCAGCAGAATCTTAGAAAACGTCATTCTCTCAGTCTGAGAACATCAGTTTGAGACAATGTTTCAGGTTAAACATAACTTTTGAAAACAGCTTTGAATAAGTTTTTCTCTTGTTTATTTCAGATGCAAATTGATATATATAGCTATATAAACCCTTTATTTGATGTTTGAAAACTGCTATTCAGAGCTCCATCAGAATCTTAGAAAACGTCATTCTCTCGGTCTGAGAACATCAGTTTGAGACAATATTTCAGGTTAAACATAACTTTTGAAAACAGCTTCGAATAAGTGTTTCTCTTGTTTATTTCTAATGCAAATTGATATATATAGCTATATAAACCCTTTATTTGATGTTTGAAAACTGCTATTCAGAGCTCCAGCAGAATCTTAGAAAACGTCATTCTCTCGGTCTGAGAACATCAGTTTGAGACAATATTTCAGGTTAAACATAACTTTTGAAAACAGCTTCGAATAAGTGTTTCTCTTGTTTATTTCTAATGCAAATTGATATATATAGCTATATAAACCCTTTATTTGATGTTTGAAAACTGCTATTCAGAGCTCCAGCAGAATCTTAGAAAACGTCATTCTCTCGGTCTGAGAACATCAGTTTGAGACAATATTTCAGGTTAAACATAACTTTTGAAAACAGCTTCGAATAAGTGTTTCTCTTGTTTATTTCTGATGCAAATTGATATATATAGCTATATAAACCCTTTATTTGATGTTTGAAAACTGTTATTCAGATCTCCAGCAGAATCTTGGAAAACGTCATTCTCTCAGCCTGTGAAGATCAGTTTGAGACAGTATTTCATGTTAAACATAACTTTTGAAAACAGCTTCGAATAAATGTTTCTCTTGTTTATTTCAGATGCAAATTGTTATATATAGCTATATAAACCCTTTATTTGATGTTTGAAAACTGCTATTCAGAGCTCCAGCAGAATCTTAGAAAACGTCATTCTCTCAGTCTGAGAACATCAGTTTGAGACAATATTTCAGGTTAAACATAACTTTTGAAAACAGCTTCGAATAAGTGTTTCTCTTGTTTATTTCAGATGCAAATTGATATATATAGCTATATAAACCCTTTATTTGATGTTTTAAAACTGTTATTCAGAGCTCCAGCAGAATCTTGGAAAACGTCATTCTCTCAGTCTGAGAAGATCAGTTTGAGACAATATTTCAGGTTAAACATAACTTTTGAAAACAGCTTCGAATAAATGTTTCTCTTGTTTATTTCAGATGCAAATTGTTATATATAGCTATATAAACCCTTTATTTGATGTTTGAAAACTGCTATTCAGAGCTCCAGCAGAATCTTAGAAAACGTCATTCTCTCGGTCTGAGAACATCAGTTTGAGACAATATTTCAGGTTAAACATAACTTTTGAAAACAGCTTCGAATAAGTGTTTCTCTTGTTTATTTCAGATGCAAATTGATATATATAGCTATATAAACCCTTTATTTGATGTTTGAAAACTGCTATTCAGAGCTCCAGCAGAATCTTAGAAAACGTCATTCTCTCGGTCTGAGAACATCAGTTTGAGACAATATTTCAGGTTAAACATAACTTTTGAAACCAGCTTCGAATAAGTGTTTCTCTTGTTTATTTCAGATGCAAATTGATATATATAACTATATAAGCCCTTTATTTGATGTTTGAAAACTGCTATTCAGAGCTCCAGCAGAATCTTAGAAAACGTCATTCTCTCGGTCTGAGAACATCAGTTTGAGACAATATTTCAGGTTAAACATAACTTTTGAAACCAGCTTCGAATAAGTGTTTCTCTTGTTTATTTCAGATGCAAATTGATATATATAACTATATAAGCCCTTTATTTGATGTTTGAAAACTGCTATTCAGAGCTTCAGCAGAATCTTGGAAAACGTCATTCTCTCAGCCTGTGAAGATCAGTTTGAGACAATATTTCAGGTTAAACATAACTTTTGAAAACAGCTTCGAATAAATGTTTCTCTTGTTTATTTCAGATGCAAATTGTTATATATAGCTATATAAACCCTTTATTTGATGTTTGAAAACTGCTATTCAGAGCTCCAGCAGAATCTTAGAAAACGTCATTCTCTCAGTCTGAGAACATCAGTTTGAGACAATATTTCAGGTTAAACATAACTTTTGAAAACAGCTTCGAATAAGTGTTTCTCTTGTTTATTTCAGATGCAAATTGATATATATAGCTATATAAACCCTTTATTTGATGTTTTAAAACTGTTATTCAGAGCTCCAGCAGAATCTTGGAAAACGTCATTCTCTCAGTCTGAGAAGATCAGTTTGAGACAATATTTCAGGTTAAACATAACTTTTGAAAACAGCTTCGAATAAATGTTTCTCTTGTTTATTTCAGATGCAAATTGATATATATAGCTATATAAACCCTTTATTTGATGTTTGAAAACTGCTATTCAGAGCTCCAGCAGAATCTTAGAAAACGTCATTCTCTCAGTCTGAGAACATCAGTTTGAGACAATGTTTCAGGTTAAACATAACTTTTGAAAACAGCTTTGAATAAGTTTTTCTCTTGTTTATTTCAGATGCAAATTGATATATATAGCTATATAAATCCTTTATTTGATGTTTGAAAACTGCTATTCAGAGCTTCAGCAGAATCTTGGAAAACGTCATTCTCTCAGCCTGTGAAGATCAGTTTGAGACAATATTTCAGGTTAAACATAACTTTTGAAAACAGCTTCGAATAAATGTTTCTCTTGTTTATTTCAGATGCAAATTGTTATATATAGCTATATAAACCCTTTATTTGATGTTTGAAAACTGCTATTCAGAGCTCCAGCAGAATCTTAGAAAACGTCATTCTCTCGGTCTGAGAACATCAGTTTGAGACAATATTTCAGGTTAAACATAACTTTTGAAAACAGCTTTGAATAAGTTTTTCTCTTGTTTATTTCAGATGCAAATTGATATATATAGCTATATAAATCCTTTATTTGATGTTTGAAAACTGCTATTCAGAGCTTCAGCAGAATCTTGGAAAACGTCATTCTCTCAGCCTGTGAAGATCAGTTTGAGACAATATTTCAGGTTAAACATAACTTTTGAAAACAGCTTCGAATAAATGTTTCTCTTGTTTATTTCAGATGCAAATTGATATATATAGCTATATAAACCCTTTATTTGATGTTTTAAAACTGTTATTCAGAGCTCCAGCAGAATCTTGGAAAACGTCATTCTCTCAGTCTGAGAAGATCAGTTTGAGACAATATTTCAGGTTAAACATAACTTTTGAAAACAGCTTTGAATAAGTTTTTTTCTTGTTTATTTCAGATGCAAATTGATATATATAGCTATATAAATCCTTTATTTGATGTTTGAAAACTGCTATTCAGAGCTTCAGCAGAATCTTGGAAAACGTCATTCTCTCAGCCTGTGAAGATCAGTTTGAGACAATATTTCAGGTTAAACATAACTTTTGAAAACAGCTTCGAATAAATGTTTCTCTTGTTTATTTCAGATGCAAATTGTTATATATAGCTATATAAACCCTTTATTTGATGTTTGAAAACTGCTATTCAGAGCTCCAGCAGAATCTTAGAAAACGTCATTCTCTCGGTCTGAGAACATCAGTTTGAGACAATATTTCAGGTTAAACATAACTTTTGAAAACAGCTTCGAATAAATGTTTCTCTTGTTTATTTCAGATGCAAATTGATATATATAGCTATATAAATCCTTTATTTGATGTTTGAAAACTGCTATTCAGAGCTTCAGCAGAATCTTGGAAAACGTCATTCTCTCAGCCTGTGAAGATCAGTTTGAGACAATATTTCAGGTTAAACATAACTTTTGAAAACAGCTTCGAATAAATGTTTCTCTTGTTTATTTCAGATGCAAATTGTTATATATAGCTATATAAACCCTTTATTTGATGTTTGAAAACTGCTATTCAGAGCTCCAGCAGAATCTTAGAAAACGTCATTCTCTCGGTCTGAGAACATCAGTTTGAGACAATATTTCAGGTTAAAGATAACTTTTGAAAACAGCTTCGAATAAGTGTTTCTCTTGTTTATTTCAGATGCAAATTGATATATATAACTATATAAGCCCTTTATTTGATGTTTGAAAACTGCTATTCAGAGCTTCAGCAGAATCTTGGAAAACGTCATTCTCTCAGCCTGTGAAGATCAGTTTGAGACAATATTTCAGGTTAAACATAACTTTTGAAAACAGCTTCGAATAAATGTTTCTCTTGTTTATTTCAGATGCAAATTGATATATATAACTATATAAACCCTTTATTTGATGTTTGAAAACTGCTATTCAGAGCTCCAGCAGAATCTTAGAAAACGTCATTCTCTCAGTCTGAGAAGATCAGTTTGAGACAATATTTCAGGTTAAACATAACTTTTGAAAACAGCTTCGAATAAATGTTTCTCTTGTTTATTTCAGATGCAAATTGATATATATAGCTATATAAACCCTTTATTTGATGTTTGAAAACTGCTATTCAGAGCTCCAGCAGAATCTTAGAAAACGTCATTCTCTCAGTCTGAGAACATCAGTTTGAGACAATGTTTCAGGTTAAACATAACTTTTGAATACAGCTTTGAATAAGTTTTTCTCTTGTTTATTTCAGATGCAAATTGATATATATAGCTATATAAATCCTTTATTTGATGTTTGAAAACTGCTATTCAGAGCTTCAGCAGAATCTTGGAAAACGTCATTCTCTCAGCCTGTGAAGATCAGTTTGAGACAATATTTCAGGTTAAACATAACTTTTGAAAACAGCTTCGAATAAATGTTTCTCTTGTTTATTTCAGATGCAAATTGTTATATATAGCTATATAAACCCTTTATTTGATGTTTGAAAACTGCTATTCAGAGCTCCAGCAGAATCTTAGAAAACGTCATTCTCTCGGTCTGAGAACATCAGTTTGAGACAATATTTCAGGTTAAACATAACTTTTGAAAACAGCTTCGAATAAGTGTTTCTCTTGTTTATTTCAGATGCAAATTGATATATATAGCTATATAAACCCTTTATTTGATGTTTGAAAACTGCTATTCAGAGCTTCAGCAGAATCTTGGAAAACGTCATTCTCTCAGCCTGTGAAGATCAGTTTGAGACAATATTTCAGGTTAAACATAACTTTTGAAAACAGCTTCGAATAAATGTTTCTCTTGTTTATTTCAGATGCAAATTGTTATATATAGCTATATAAACCCTTTATTTGATGTTTGAAAACTGCTATTCAGAGCTCCAGCAGAATCTTAGAAAACGTCATTCTCTCGGTCTGAGAACATCAGTTTGAGACAATATTTCAGGTTAAACATAACTTTTGAAAACAGCTTCGAATTAATGTTTCTCTTGTTTATTTCAGATGCAAATTGATATATATAGCTATATAAACCCTTTATTTGATGTTTGAAAACTGCTATTCAGAGCTCCAGCAGAATCTTAGAAAACGTCATTCTCTCGGTCTGAGAACATCAGTTTGAGACAATATTTCAGGTTAAACATAACTTTTGAAAACAGCTTCGAATAAGTGTTTCTCTTGTTTATTTCAGATGCAAATTGATATATATAGCTATATAAACCCTTTATTTGATGTTTGAAAACTGCTATTCAGAGCTCCAGCAGAATCTTAGAAAACGTCATTCTCTCAGTCTGAGAACATCAGTTTGAGACAATATTTCAGGTTAAACATAACTTTTGAAAACAGCTTCGAATAAATGTTTCTCTTGTTTATTTCAGATGCAAATTGATATATATAGCTATATAAATCCTTTATTTGATGTTTGAAAACTGCTATTCAGAGCTTCAGCAGAATCTTGGAAAACGTCATTCTCTCAGCCTGTGAAGATCAGTTTGAGACAATATTTCAGGTTAAACATAACTTTTGAAAACAGCTTTGAATAAATGTTTCTCTTGTTTATTTCAGATGCAAATTGTTATATATAGCTATATAAACCCTTTATTTGATGTTTGAAAACTGCTATTCAGAGCTCCAGCAGAATCTTAGAAAACGTCATTCTCTCGGTCTGAGAACATCAGTTTGAGACAATATTTCAGGTTAAACATAACTTTTGAAAACAGCTTCGAATAAGTGTTTCTCTTGTTTATTTCTGATGCAAATTGATATATATAGCTATATAAACCCTTTATTTGATGTTTGAAAACTGTTATTCAGAGCTCCAGCAGAATCTTGGAAAACGTCATTCTCTCAGCCTGTGAAGATCAGTTTGAGACAGTATTTCATGTTAAACATAACTTTTGAAAACAGCTTCGAATAAGTGTTTCTCTTGTTTATTTCAGATGCAAATTGATATATATAGCTATATAAACCCTTTATTTGATGTTTGAAAACTGCTATTCAGAGCTCCAGCAGAATCTTAGAAAACGTCATTCTCTCGGTCTGAGAACATCAGTTTGAGACAATATTTCAGGTTAAACATAACTTTTGAAAACAGCTTCGAATAAGTGTTTCTCTTGTTTATTTCTGATGCAAATTGATATATATAGCTATATAAACCCTTTATTTGATGTTTGAAAACTGCTATTCAGAGCTCCAGCAGAATCTTAGAAAACGTCATTCTCTCGGTCTGAGAACATCAGTTTGAGACAATATTTCAGGTTAAACATAACTTTTGAAACCAGCTTCGAATAAGTGTTTCTCTTGTTTATTTCAGATGCAAATTGATATATATAACTATATAAGCCCTTTATTTGATGTTTGAAAACTGCTATTCAGAGCTTCAGCAGAATCTTGGAAAACGTCATTCTCTCAGTCTGAGAACATCAGTTTGAGACAATATTTCAGGTTAAACATAACTTTTGAAAACAGCTTCGAATAAGTGTTTCTCTTGTTTATTTCAGATGCAAATTGATATATATAGCTATATAAACCCTTTATTTGATGTTTTAAAACTGTTATTCAGAGCTCCAGCAGAATCTTGGAAAACGTCATTCTCTCAGTCTGAGAAGATCAGTTTGAGACAATATTTCAGGTTAAACATAACTTTTGAAAACAGCTTCGAATAAATGTTTCTCTTGTTTATTTCAGATGCAAATTGATATATATAGCTATATAAACCCTTTATTTGATGTTTGAAAACTGCTATTCAGAGCTCCAGCAGAATCTTAGAAAACGTCATTCTCTCAGTCTGAGAACATCAGTTTGAGACAATATTTCAGGTTAAACATAACTTTTGAAAACAGCTTCGAATAAGTGTTTCTCTTGTTTATTTCAGATGCAAATTGATATATATAGCTATATAAACCCTTTATTTGATGTTTTAAAACTGTTATTCAGAGCTCCAGCAGAATCTTGGAAAACGTCATTCTCTCAGTCTGTGAAGATCAGTTTGAGACAATATTTCAGGTTAAACATAACTTTTGAAAACAGCTTCGAATAAATGTTTCTCTTGTTTATTTCAGATGCAAATTGATATATATAGCTATATAAACCCTTTATTTGATGTTTGAAAACTGCTATTCAGAGCTCCAGCAGAATCTTAGAAAACGTCATTCTCTCAGTCTGAGAACATCAGTTTGAGACAATATTTCAGGTTAAACATAACTTTTGAAAACAGCTTCGAATAAGTGTTTCTCTTGTTTATTTCAGATGCAAATTGATATATATAGCTATATAAACCCTTTATTTGATGTTTTAAAACTGTTATTCAGAGCTCCAGCAGAATCTTGGAAAACGTCATTCTCTCAGTCTGAGAAGATCAGTTTGAGACAATATTTCAGGTTAAACATAACTTTTGAAAACAGCTTCGAATAAATGTTTCTCTTGTTTATTTCAGATGCAAATTGATATATATAGCTATATAAACCCTTTATTTGATGTTTGAAAACTGCTATTCAGAGCTCCAGCAGAATCTTAGAAAACGTCATTCTCTCAGTCTGAGAACATCAGTTTGAGACAATATTTCAGGTTAAACATAACTTTTGAAAACAGCTTCGAATAAATGTTTCTCTTGTTTATTTCAGATGCAAATTGTTATATATAGCTATATAAACCCTTTATTTGATGTTTGAAAACTGCTATTCAGAGCTCCAGCAGAATCTTAGAAAACGTCATTCTCTCGGTCTGAGAACATCAGTTTGAGACAATATTTCAGGTTAAACATAACTTTTGAAAACAGCTTCGAATAAGTGTTTCTCTTGTTTATTTCAGATGCAAATTGATATATATAGCTATATAAACCCTTTATTTGATGTTTGAAAACTGCTATTCAGAGCTTCAGCAGAATCTTGGAAAACGTCATTCTCTCAGCCTGTGAAGATCAGTTTGAGACAATATTTCAGGTTAAACATAACTTTTGAAAACAGCTTCGAATAAATGTTTCTCTTGTTTATTTCAGATGCAAATTGTTATATATAGCTATATAAACCCTTTATTTGATGTTTGAAAACTGCTATTCAGAGCTCCAGCAGAATCTTAGAAAACGTCATTCTCTCGGTCTGAGAACATCAGTTTGAGACAATATTTCAGGTTAAACATAACTTTTGAAAACAGCTTCGAATAAGTGTTTCTCTTGTTTATTTCAGATGCAAATTGATATATATAGCTATATAAACCCTTTATTTGATGTTTGAAAACTGCTATTCAGAGCTTCAGCAGAATCTTGGAAAACGTCATTCTCTCAGCCTGTGAAGATCAGTTTGAGACAATATTTCAGGTTAAACATAACTTTTGAAAACAGCTTCGAATAAATGTTTCTCTTGTTTATTTCAGATGCAAATTGATATATATAGCTATATAAACCCTTTATTTGATGTTTGAAAACTGCTATTCAGAGCTCCAGCAGAATCTTAGAAAACGTCATTCTCTCGGTCTGAGAACATCAGTTTGAGACAATATTTCAGGTTAAACATAACTTTTGAAAACAGCTTCGAATAAGTGTTTCTCTTGTTTATTTCAGATGCAAATTGATATATATAGCTATATAAACCCTTTATTTGATGTTTGAAAACTGCTATTCAGAGCTCCAGCAGAATCTTAGAAAACGTCATTCTCTCAGTCTGAGAACATCAGTTTGAGACAATATTTCAGGTTAAACATAACTTTTGAAAACAGCTTCGAATAAATGTTTCTCTTGTTTATTTCAGATGCAAATTGATATATATAGCTATATAAATCCTTTATTTGATGTTTGAAAACTGCTATTCAGAGCTTCAGCAGAATCTTGGAAAACGTCATTCTCTCAGCCTGTGAAGATCAGTTTGAGACAATATTTCAGGTTAAACATAACTTTTGAAAACAGCTTTGAATAAATGTTTCTCTTGTTTATTTCAGATGCAAATTGTTATATATAGCTATATAAACCCTTTATTTGATGTTTGAAAACTGCTATTCAGAGCTCCAGCAGAATCTTAGAAAACGTCATTCTCTCGGTCTGAGAACATCAGTTTGAGACAATATTTCAGGTTAAACATAACTTTTGAAAACAGCTTCGAATAAGTGTTTCTCTTGTTTATTTCTGATGCAAATTGATATATATAGCTATATAAACCCTTTATTTGATGTTTGAAAACTGTTATTCAGAGCTCCAGCAGAATCTTGGAAAACGTCATTCTCTCAGCCTGTGAAGATCAGTTTGAGACAGTATTTCATGTTAAACATAACTTTTGAAAACAGCTTCGAATAAGTGTTTCTCTTGTTTATTTCAGATGCAAATTGATATATATAGCTATATAAACCCTTTATTTGATGTTTGAAAACTGCTATTCAGAGCTCCAGCAGAATCTTAGAAAACGTCATTCTCTCGGTCTGAGAACATCAGTTTGAGACAATATTTCAGGTTAAACATAACTTTTGAAAACAGCTTCGAATAAGTGTTTCTCTTGTTTATTTCTGATGCAAATTGATATATATAGCTATATAAACCCTTTATTTGATGTTTGAAAACTGCTATTCAGAGCTCCAGCAGAATCTTAGAAAACGTCATTCTCTCGGTCTGAGAACATCAGTTTGAGACAATATTTCAGGTTAAACATAACTTTTGAAACCAGCTTCGAATAAGTGTTTCTCTTGTTTATTTCAGATGCAAATTGATATATATAGCTATATAAGCCCTTTATTTGATGTTTGAAAACTGCTATTCAGAGCTTCAGCAGAATCTTGGAAAACGTCATTCTCTCAGCCTGTGAAGATCAGTTTGAGACAATATTTCAGGTTTAACATAACTTTTGAAAACAGCTTCGAATAAATGTTTCTCTTGTTTATTTCAGATGCAAATTGTTATATATAGCTATATAAACCCTTTATTTGATGTTTGAAAACTGCTATTCAGAGCTCCAGCAGAATTTTAGAAAACGTCATTCTCTCGGTCTGAGAACATCAGTTTGAGACAATATTTCAGGTTAAACATAACTTTTGAAAACAGCTTCGAATAAGTGTTTCTCTTGTTTATTTCTGATGCAAATTGATATATATAGCTATATAAACCCTTTATTTGATGTTTGAAAACTGTTATTCAGAGCTCCAGCAGAATCTTGGAAAACGTCATTCTCTCAGCCTGTGAAGATCAGTTTGAGACAGTATTTCATGTTAAACATAACTTTTGAAAACAGCTTCGAATAAGTGTTTCTCTTGTTTATTTCAGATGCAAATTGATATATATAGCTATATAAACCCTTTATTTGATGTTTGAAAACTGCTATTCAGAGCTCCAGCAGAATCTTAGAAAACGTCATTCTCTCGGTCTGAGAACATCAGTTTGAGACAATATTTCAGGTTAAACATAACTTTTGAAAACAGCTTCGAATAAGTGTTTCTCTTGTTTATTTCTGATGCAAATTGATATATATAGCTATATAAACCCTTTATTTGATGTTTGAAAACTGCTATTCAGAGCTCCAGCAGAATCTTAGAAAACGTCATTCTCTCGGTCTGAGAACATCAGTTTGAGACAATATTTCAGGTTAAACATAACTTTTGAAACCAGCTTCGAATAAGTGTTTCTCTTGTTTATTTCAGATGCAAATTGATATATATAGCTATATAAACCCTTTATTTGATGTTTGAAAACTGCTATTCAGAGCTCCAGCAGAATCTTAGAAAACGTCATTCTCTCGGTCTGAGAACATCAGTTTGAGACAATATTTCAGGTTAAACATAACTTTTGAAAACAGCTTCGAATAAGTGTTTCTCTTGTTTATTTCTGATGCAAATTGATATATATAGCTATATAAACCCTTTATTTGATGTTTGAAAACTGTTATTCAGAGCTCCAGCAGAATCTTGGAAAACGTCATTCTCTCAGCCTGTGAAGATCAGTTTGAGACAGTATTTCATGTTAAACATAACTTTTGAAAACAGCTTCGAATAAGTGTTTCTCTTGTTTATTTCAGATGCAAATTGATATATATAGCTATATAAACCCTTTATTTGATGTTTGAAAACTGCTATTCAGAGCTCCAGCAGAATCTTAGAAAACGTCATTCTCTCGGTCTGAGAACATCAGTTTGAGACAATATTTCAGGTTAAACATAACTTTTGAAAACAGCTTCGAATAAGTGTTTCTCTTGTTTATTTCTGATGCAAATTGATATATATAGCTATATAAACCCTTTATTTGATGTTTGAAAACTGCTATTCAGAGCTCCAGCAGAATCTTAGAAAACGTCATTCTCTCGGTCTGAGAACATCAGTTTGAGACAATATTTCAGGTTAAACATAACTTTTGAAACCAGCTTCGAATAAGTGTTTCTCTTGTTTATTTCAGATGCAAATTGATATATATAACTATATAAGCCCTTTATTTGATGTTTGAAAACTGCTATTCAGAGCTTCAGCAGAATCTTGGAAAACGTCATTCTCTCAGCCTGTGAAGATCAGTTTGAGACAATATTTCAGGTTAAACATAACTTTTGAAAACAGCTTCGAATAAGTGTTTCTCTTGTTTATTTCTGATGCAAATTGATATATATAGCTATATAAACCCTTTATTTGATGTTTTAAAACTGTTATTCAGAGCTCCAGCAGAATCTTGGAAAACGTCATTCTCTCAGTCTGAGAACATCAGTTTGAGACAATATTTCAGGTTAAACATAACTTTTGAAAACAGCTTCGAATAAATGTTTCTCTTGTTTATTTCAGATGCAAATTGATATATATAGCTATATAAACCCTTTATTTGATGTTTGAAAACTGCTATTCAGAGCTCCAGCAGAATCTTAGAAAACGTCATTCTCTCAGTCTGAGAACATCATTTTGAGACAATGTTTCAGGTTAAACATAACTTTTGAAAACAGCTTTGAATAAGTTTTTTTCTTGTTTATTTCAGATGCAAATTGATATATATAGCTATATAAATCCTTTATTTGATGTTTGAAAACTGCTATTCAGAGCTTCAGCAGAATCTTGGAAAACGTCATTCTCTCAGCCTGTGAAGATCAGTTTGAGACAATATTTCAGGTTAAACATAACTTTTGAAAACAGCTTCGAATAAATGTTTCTCTTGTTTATTTCAGATGCAAATTGTTATATATAGCTATATAAACCCTTTATTTGATGTTTGAAAACTGCTATTCAGAGCTCCAGCAGAATCTTAGAAAACGTCATTCTCTCGGTCTGAGAACATCAGTTTGAGACAATATTTCAGGTTAAACATAACTTTTGAAAACAGCTTCGAATAAATGTTTCTCTTGTTTATTTCAGATGCAAATTGATATATATAGCTATATAAATCCTTTATTTGATGTTTGAAAACTGCTATTCAGAGCTTCAGCAGAATCTTGGAAAACGTCATTCTCTCAGCCTGTGAAGATCAGTTTGAGACAATATTTCAGGTTAAACATAACTTTTGAAAACAGCTTCGAATAAATGTTTCTCTTGTTTATTTCAGATGCAAATTGTTATATATAGCTATATAAACCCTTTATTTGATGTTTGAAAACTGCTATTCAGAGCTCCAGCAGAATCTTAGAAAACGTCATTCTCTCGGTCTGAGAACATCAGTTTGAGACAATATTTCAGGTTAAACATAACTTTTGAAAACAGCTTCGAATAAGTGTTTCTCTTGTTTATTTCTGATGCAAATTGATATATATAGCTATATAAACCCTTTATTTGATGTTTGAAAACTGTTATTCAGAGCTCCAGCAGAATCTTGGAAAACGTCATTCTCTCAGCCTGTGAAGATCAGTTTGAGACAGTATTTCATGTTAAACATAACTTTTGAAAACAGCTTCGAATAAGTGTTTCTCTTGTTTATTTCAGATGCAAATTGATATATATAGCTATATAAACCCTTTATTTGATGTTTGAAAACTGCTATTCAGAGCTTCAGCAGAATCTTGGAAAACGTTATTCTCTCAGCCTGTGAAGATCAGTTTGAGACAATATTTCAGGTTAAACATAACTTTTGAAAACAGCTTCGAATAAATGTTTCTCTTGTTTATTTCAGATGCAAATTGTTATATATAGCTATATAAACCCTTTATTTGATGTTTGAAAACTGCTATTCAGAGCTCCAGCAGAATCTTAGAAAACGTCATTCTCTCGGTCTGAGAACATCAGTTTGAGACAATATTTCAGGTTAAACATAACTTTTGAAAACAGCTTCGAATAAGTGTTTCTCTTGTTTATTTCTGATGCAAATTGATATATATAGCTATATAAACCCTTTATTTGATGTTTGAAAACTGTTATTCAGAGCTCCAGCAGAATCTTGGAAAACGTCATTCTCTCAGCCTGTGAAGATCAGTTTGAGACAGTATTTCATGTTAAACATAACTTTTGAAAACAGCTTCGAATAAGTGTTTCTCTTGTTTATTTCAGATGCAAATTGATATATATAGCTATATAAACCCTTTATTTGATGTTTGAAAACTGCTATTCAGAGCTCCATCAGAATCTTAGAAAACGTCATTCTCTCGGTCTGAGAACATCAGTTTGAGACAATATTTCAGGTTAAACATAACTTTTGAAAACAGCTTCGAATAAGTGTTTCTCTTGTTTATTTCTAATGCAAATTGATATATATAGCTATATAAACCCTTTATTTGATGTTTGAAAACTGCTATTCAGAGCTCCAGCAGAATCTTAGAAAACGTCATTCTCTCGGTCTGAGAACATCAGTTTGAGACAATATTTCAGGTTAAACATAACTTTTGAAAACAGCTTCGAATAAGTGTTTCTCTTGTTTATTTCTGATGCAAATTGATATATATAGCTATATAAACCCTTTATTTGATGTTTGAAAACTGTTATTCAGAGCTCCAGCAGAATCTTGGAAAACGTCATTCTCTCAGCCTGTGAAGATCAGTTTGAGACAGTATTTCATGTTAAACATAACTTTTGAAAACAGCTTCGAATAAATGTTTCTCTTGTTTATTTCAGATGCAAATTGTTATATATAGCTATATAAACCCTTTATTTGATGTTTGAAAACTGCTATTCAGAGCTCCAGCAGAATCTTAGAAAACGTCATTCTCTCAGTCTGAGAACATCAGTTTGAGACAATATTTCAGGTTAAACATAACTTTTGAAAACAGCTTCGAATAAGTGTTTCTCTTGTTTATTTCAGATGCAAATTGATATATATAGCTATATAAACCCTTTATTTGATGTTTTAAAACTGTTATTCAGAGCTCCAGCAGAATCTTGGAAAACGTCATTCTCTCAGTCTGAGAAGATCAGTTTGAGACAATATTTCAGGTTAAACATAACTTTTGAAAACAGCTTCGAATAAATGTTTCTCTTGTTTATTTCAGATGCAAATTGTTATATATAGCTATATAAACCCTTTATTTGATGTTTGAAAACTGCTATTCAGAGCTCCAGCAGAATCTTAGAAAACGTCATTCTCTCGGTCTGAGAACATCAGTTTGAGACAATATTTCAGGTTAAACATAACTTTTGAAAACAGCTTCGAATAAGTGTTTCTCTTGTTTATTTCAGATGCAAATTGATATATATAGCTATATAAACCCTTTATTTGATGTTTGAAAACTGCTATTCAGAGCTCCAGCAGAATCTTAGAAAACGTCATTCTCTCGGTCTGAGAACATCAGTTTGAGACAATATTTCAGGTTAAACATAACTTTTGAAACCAGCTTCGAATAAGTGTTTCTCTTGTTTATTTCAGATGCAAATTGATATATATAACTATATAAGCCCTTTATTTGATGTTTGAAAACTGCTATTCAGAGCTCCAGCAGAATCTTAGAAAACGTCATTCTCTCGGTCTGAGAACATCAGTTTGAGACAATATTTCAGGTTAAACATAACTTTTGAAACCAGCTTCGAATAAGTGTTTCTCTTGTTTATTTCAGATGCAAATTGATATATATAACTATATAAGCCCTTTATTTGATGTTTGAAAACTGCTATTCAGAGCTTCAGCAGAATCTTGGAAAACGTCATTCTCTCAGCCTGTGAAGATCAGTTTGAGACAATATTTCAGGTTAAACATAACTTTTGAAAACAGCTTCGAATAAATGTTTCTCTTGTTTATTTCAGATGCAAATTGTTATATATAGCTATATAAACCCTTTATTTGATGTTTGAAAACTGCTATTCAGAGCTCCAGCAGAATCTTAGAAAACGTCATTCTCTCAGTCTGAGAACATCAGTTTGAGACAATATTTCAGGTTAAACATAACTTTTGAAAACAGCTTCGAATAAGTGTTTCTCTTGTTTATTTCAGATGCAAATTGATATATATAGCTATATAAACCCTTTATTTGATGTTTTAAAACTGTTATTCAGAGCTCCAGCAGAATCTTGGAAAACGTCATTCTCTCAGTCTGAGAAGATCAGTTTGAGACAATATTTCAGGTTAAACATAACTTTTGAAAACAGCTTCGAATAAATGTTTCTCTTGTTTATTTCAGATGCAAATTGATATATATAGCTATATAAACCCTTTATTTGATGTTTGAAAACTGCTATTCAGAGCTCCAGCAGAATCTTAGAAAACGTCATTCTCTCAGTCTGAGAACATCAGTTTGAGACAATGTTTCAGGTTAAACATAACTTTTGAAAACAGCTTTGAATAAGTTTTTCTCTTGTTTATTTCAGATGCAAATTGATATATATAGCTATATAAATCCTTTATTTGATGTTTGAAAACTGCTATTCAGAGCTTCAGCAGAATCTTGGAAAACGTCATTCTCTCAGCCTGTGAAGATCAGTTTGAGACAATATTTCAGGTTAAACATAACTTTTGAAAACAGCTTCGAATAAATGTTTCTCTTGTTTATTTCAGATGCAAATTGTTATATATAGCTATATAAACCCTTTATTTGATGTTTGAAAACTGCTATTCAGAGCTCCAGCAGAATCTTAGAAAACGTCATTCTCTCGGTCTGAGAACATCAGTTTGAGACAATATTTCAGGTTAAACATAACTTTTGAAACCAGCTTCGAATAAGTGTTTCTCTTGTTTATTTCAGATGCAAATTGATATATATAACTATATAAGCCCTTTATTTGATGTTTGAAAACTGCTATTCAGAGCTTCAGCAGAATCTTGGAAAACGTCATTCTCTCAGCCTGTGAAGATCAGTTTGAGACAATATTTCAGGTTAAACATAACTTTTGAAAACAGCTTCGAATAAATGTTTCTCTTGTTTATTTCAGATGCAAATTGTTATATATAGCTATATAAACCCTTTATTTGATGTTTGAAAACTGCTATTCAGAGCTCCAGCAGAATCTTAGAAAACGTCATTCTCTCAGTCTGAGAACATCAGTTTGAGACAATATTTCAGGTTAAACATAACTTTTGAAAACAGCTTCGAATAAGTGTTTCTCTTGTTTATTTCAGATGCAAATTGATATATATAGCTATATAAACCCTTTATTTGATGTTTTAAAACTGTTATTCAGAGCTCCAGCAGAATCTTGGAAAACGTCATTCTCTCAGTCTGAGAAGATCAGTTTGAGACAATATTTCAGGTTAAACATAACTTTTGAAAACAGCTTCGAATAAATGTTTCTCTTGTTTATTTCAGATGCAAATTGATATATATAGCTATATAAACCCTTTATTTGATGTTTGAAAACTGCTATTCAGAGCTCCAGCAGAATCTTAGAAAACGTCATTCTCTCAGTCTGAGAACATCAGTTTGAGACAATGTTTCAGGTTAAACATAACTTTTGAAAACAGCTTTGAATAAGTTTTTCTCTTGTTTATTTCAGATGCAAATTGATATATATAGCTATATAAATCCTTTATTTGATGTTTGAAAACTGCTATTCAGAGCTTCAGCAGAATCTTGGAAAACGTCATTCTCTCAGCCTGTGAAGATCAGTTTGAGACAATATTTCAGGTTAAACATAACTTTTGAAAACAGCTTCGAATAAATGTTTCTCTTGTTTATTTCAGATGCAAATTGTTATATATAGCTATATAAACCCTTTATTTGATGTTTGAAAACTGCTATTCAGAGCTCCAGCAGAATCTTAGAAAACGTCATTCTCTCGGTCTGAGAACATCAGTTTGAGACAATATTTCAGGTTAAACATAACTTTTGAAAACAGCTTTGAATAAGTTTTTCTCTTGTTTATTTCAGATGCAAATTGATATATATAGCTATATAAATCCTTTATTTGATGTTTGAAAACTGCTATTCAGAGCTTCAGCAGAATCTTGGAAAACGTCATTCTCTCAGCCTGTGAAGATCAGTTTGAGACAATATTTCAGGTTAAACATAACTTTTGAAAACAGCTTCGAATAAATGTTTCTCTTGTTTATTTCAGATGCAAATTGTTATATATAGCTATATAAACCCTTTATTTGATGTTTGAAAACTGCTATTCAGAGCTCCAGCAGAATCTTAGAAAACGTCATTCTCTCGGTCTGAGAACATCAGTTTGAGACAATATTTCAGGTTAAACATAACTTTTGAAAACAGCTTCGAATAAGTGTTTCTCTTGTTTATTTCTGATGCAAATTGATATATATAGCTATATAAACCCTTTATTTGATGTTTGAAAACTGTTATTCAGAGCTCCAGCAGAATCTTGGAAAACGTCATTCTCTCAGCCTGTGAAGATCAGTTTGAGACAGTATTTCATGTTAAACATAACTTTTGAAAACAGCTTCGAATAAGTGTTTCTCTTGTTTATTTCAGATGCAAATTGATATATATAGCTATATAAACCCTTTATTTGATGTTTGAAAACTGCTATTCAGAGCTCCAGCAGAATCTTAGAAAACGTCATTCTCTCGGTCTGAGAACATCAGTTTGAGACAATATTTCAGGTTAAACATAACTTTTGAAAACAGCTTCGAATAAGTGTTTCTCTTGTTTATTTCAGATGCAAATTGATATATATAGCTATATAAACCCTTTATTTGATGTTTGAAAACTGCTATTCAGAGCTCCAGCAGAATCTTAGAAAACGTCATTCTCTCAGTCTGAGAACATCAGTTTGAGACAATATTTCAGGTTAAACATAACTTTTGAAAACAGCTTCGAATAAATGTTTCTCTTGTTTATTTCAGATGCAAATTGATATATATAGCTATATAAATCCTTTATTTGATGTTTGAAAACTGCTATTCAGAGCTTCAGCAGAATCTTGGAAAACGTCATTCTCTCAGCCTGTGAAGATCAGTTTGAGACAATATTTCAGGTTAAACATAACTTTTGAAAACAGCTTCGAATAAATGTTTCTCTTGTTTATTTCAGATGCAAATTGTTATATATAGCTATATAAACCCTTTATTTGATGTTTGAAAACTGCTATTCAGAGCTCCAGCAGAATCTTAGAAAACGTCATTCTCTCGGTCTGAGAACATCAGTTTGAGACAATATTTCAGGTTAAACATAACTTTTGAAAACAGCTTCGAATAAGTGTTTCTCTTGTTTATTTCTGATGCAAATTGATATATATAGCTATATAAACCCTTTATTTGATGTTTGAAAACTGTTATTCAGAGCTCCAGCAGAATCTTAGAAAACGTCATTCTCTCAGTCTGAGAACATCAGTTTGAGACAATATTTCAGGTTAAACATAACTTTTGAAAACAGCTTCGAATAAGTGTTTCTCTTGTTTATTTCAGATGCAAATTGATATATATAGCTATATAAACCCTTTATTTGATGTTTTAAAACTGTTATTCAGAGCTCCAGCAGAATCTTGGAAAACGTCATTCTCTCAGTCTGAGAAGATCAGTTTGAGACAATATTTCAGGTTAAACATAACTTTTGAAAACAGCTTCGAATAAATGTTTCTCTTGTTTATTTCAGATGCAAATTGTTATATATAGCTATATAAACCCTTTATTTGATGTTTGAAAACTGCTATTCAGAGCTCCAGCAGAATCTTAGAAAACGTCATTCTCTCGGTCTGAGAACATCAGTTTGAGACAATATTTCAGGTTAAACATAACTTTTGAAACCAGCTTCGAATAAGTGTTTCTCTTGTTTATTTCAGATGCAAATTGATATATATAGCTATATAAGCCCTTTATTTGATGTTTGAAAACTGCTATTCAGAGCTTCAGCAGAATCTTGGAAAACGTCATTCTCTCAGCCTGTGAAGATCAGTTTGAGACAATATTTCAGGTTTAACATAACTTTTGAAAACAGCTTCGAATAAATGTTTCTCTTGTTTATTTCAGATGCAAATTGTTATATATAGCTATATAAACCCTTTATTTGATGTTTGAAAACTGCTATTCAGAGCTCCAGCAGAATCTTAGAAAACGTCATTCTCTCGGTCTGAGAACATCAGTTTGAGACAATATTTCAGGTTAAACATAACTTTTGAAAACAGCTTCGAATAAGTGTTTCTCTTGTTTATTTCTGATGCAAAATGATATATAGCTATATAAACCCTTTATTTGATGTTTGAAAACTGTTATTCAGAGCTCCAGCAGAATCTTGGAAAACGTCATTCTCTCAGCCTGTGAAGATCAGTTTGAGACAATATTTCAGGTTAAACATAACTTTTGAAAACAGCTTCGAATAAGTGTTTCTCTTGTTTATTTCAGATGCAAATTGATATATATAGCTATATAAACCCTTTATTTGATGTTTGAAAACGGTTATTCAGAGCTCCAGCAGAATCTTGGAAAACGTCATTCTCTCAGTCTGAGAAGATCAGTTTGAGACAATATTTCAGGTTAAACATAACTTTTGAAAACAGCTTCGAATAAAGGTTTCTCTTGTTTATTTCAGATGCAAATTGTTATATATAGCTATATAAACCCTTTATTTGATGTTTGAAAACTGCTATTCAGAGCTCCAGCAGAATCTTAGAAAACGTCATTCTCTCAGTCTGAGAACATCAGTTTGAGACAATGTTTCAGGTTAAACATAACTTTTGAAAACAGCTTTGAATAAGTTTTTCTCTTGTTTATTTCAGATGCAAATTGATATATATAGCTATATAAATCCTTTATTTGATGTTTGAAAACTGCTATTCAGAGCTCCAGCAGAATCTTAGAAAACGTCATTCTCTCAGTCTGAGAACATCAGTTTGAGACAATGTTTCAGGTTAAACATAACTTTTGAAAACAGCTTTGAATAAGTTTTTCTCTTGTTTATTTCAGATGCAAATTGATATATATAGCTATATAAACCCTTTATTTGATGTTTGAAAACTGTTATTCAGAGCTCCAGCAGAATCTTGGAAAACGTCATTCTCTCAGTCTGAGAACATCAGTTTGAGACAATATTTCAGGTTAAACATAACTTTTGAAAACAGCTTCGAATAAATGTTTCTCTTGTTTATTTCAGATGCAAATTGATATATATAGCTAGATAAACCCTTTATTTGATGTTTGAAAACTGCTATTCAGAGCTCCAGCAGAATCTTAGAAAACGTCATTCTCTCAGTCTGAGAACATCAGTTTGAGACAATGTTTCAGGTTAAACATAACTTTTGAAAACAGCTTTGAATAAGTTTTTCTCTTGTTTATTTCAGATGCAAATTGATATATATAGCTATATAAATCCTTTATTTGATGTTTGAAAACTGCTATTCAGAGCTTCAGCAGAATCTTGGAAAACGTCATTCTCTCAGCCTGTGAAGATCAGTTTGAGACAATATTTCAGGTTAAACATAACTTTTGAAAACAGCTTCGAATAAATGTTTCTCTTGTTTATTTCAGATGCAAATTGTTATATATAGCTATATAAACCCTTTATTTGATGTTTGAAAACTGCTATTCAGAGCTCCAGCAGAATCTTAGAAAACGTCATTCTCTCGGTCTGAGAACATCAGTTTGAGACAATATTTCAGGTTAAACATAACTTTTGAAAACAGCTTCGAATAAGTGTTTCTCTTGTTTATTTCAGATGCAAATTGATATATATAGCTATATAAACCCTTTATTTGATGTTTGAAAACTGCTATTCAGAGCTTCAGCAGAATCTTGGAAAACGTCATTCTCTCAGCCTGTGAAGATCAGTTTGAGACAATATTTCAGGTTAAACATAACTTTTGAAAACAGCTTCGAATAATTGTTTCTCTTGTTTATTTCAGATGCAAATTGTTATATATAGCTATATAAACCCTTTATTTGATGTTTGAAAACTGCTATTCAGAGCTCCAGCAGAATCTTAGAAAACGTCATTCTCTCGGTCTGAGAACATCAGTTTGAGACAATATTTCAGGTTAAACATAACTTTTGAAAACAGCTTCGAATAAGTGTTTCTCTTGTTTATTTCTGATGCAAATTGATATATATAGCTATATAAACCCTTTATTTGATGTTTGAAAACTGTTATTCAGAGCTCCAGCAGAATCTTGGAAAACGTCATTCTCTCAGCCTGTGAAGATCAGTTTGAGACAGTATTTCATGTTAAACATAACTTTTGAAAACAGCTTCGAATAAGTGTTTCTCTTGTTTATTTCAGATGCAAATTGATATATATAGCTATATAAACCCTTTATTTGATGTTTGAAAACTGCTATTCAGAGCTCCATCAGAATCTTAGAAAACGTCATTCTCTCGGTCTGAGAACATCAGTTTGAGACAATATTTCAGGTTAAACATAACTTTTGAAAACAGCTTCGAATAAGTGTTTCTCTTGTTTATTTCAGATGCAAATTGATATATATAGCTATATAAATCCTTTATTTGATGTTTGAAAACTGCTATTCAGAGCTCCAGCAGAATCTTAGAAAACGTCATTCTCTCGGTCTGAGAACATCAGTTTGAGACAATATTTCAGGTTAAACATAACTTTTGAAAACAGCTTCGAATAAGTGTTTCTCTTGTTTATTTCTGATGCAAATTGATATATATAGCTATATAAACCCTTTATTTGATGTTTGAAAACTGTTATTCAGAGCTCCAGCAGAATCTTGGAAAACGTCATTCTCTCAGCCTGTGAAGATCAGTTTGAGACAGTATTTCATGTTAAACATAACTTTTGAAAACAGCTTTGAATAAGTGTTTCTCTTGTTTATTTCAGATGCAAATTGATATATATAGCTATATAAACCCTTTATTTGATGTTTGAAAACTGCTATTCAGAGCTCCAGCAGAATCTTAGAAAACGTCATTCTCTCGGTCTGAGAACATCAGTTTGAGACAATATTTCAGGTTAAACATAACTTTTGAAAACAGCTTCGAATAAGTGTTTCTCTTGTTTATTTCTGATGCAAATTGATATATATAGCTATATAAACCCTTTATTTGATGTTTGAAAACTGCTATTCAGAGCTCCATCAGAATCTTAGAAAACGTCATTCTCTCGGTCTGAGAACATCAGTTTGAGACAATATTTCAGGTTAAACATAACTTTTGAAAACAGCTTCGAATAAGTGTTTCTCTTGTTTATTTCAGATGCAAATTGATATATATAGCTATATAAATCCTTTATTTGATGTTTGAAAACTGCTATTCAGAGCTCCAGCAGAATCTTAGAAAACGTCATTCTCTCGATCTGAGAACATCAGTTTGAGACAATATTTCAGGTTAAACATAACTTTTGAAAACAGCTTCGAATAAGTGTTTCTCTTGTTTATTTCTGATGCAAATTGATATATATAGCTATATAAACCCTTTATTTGATGTTTGAAAACTGTTATTCAGAGCTCCAGCAGAATCTTGGAAAACGTCATTCTCTCAGCCTGTGAAGATCAGTTTGAGACAATATTTCAGGTTAAACATAACTTTTGAAAACAGCTTCGAATAAATGTTTCTCTTGTTTATTTCAGATGCAAATTGTTATATATAGCTATATAAACCCTTTATTTGATGTTTGAAAACTGCTATTCAGAGCTCCAGCAGAATCTTAGAAAACGTCATTCTCTCGGTCTGAGAACATCAGTTTGAGACAATATTTCAGGTTAAACATAACTTTTGAAAACAGCTTCGAATAAGTGTTTCTCTTGTTTATTTCAGATGCAAATTGATATATATAGCTATATAAACCCTTTATTTGATGTTTGAAAACTGCTATTCAGAGCTTCAGCAGAATCTTGGAAAACGTCATTCTCTCAGCCTGTGAAGATCAGTTTGAGACAATATTTCAGGTTAAACATAACTTTTGAAAACAGCTTCGAATAAATGTTTCTCTTGTTTATTTCAGATGCAAATTGATATATATAGCTATATAAACCCTTTATTTGATGTTTGAAAACTGCTATTCAGAGCTCCAGCAGAATCTTAGAAAACGTCATTCTCTCGGTCTGAGAACATCAGTTTGAGACAATATTTCAGGTTAAACATAACTTTTGAAAACAGCTTCGAATAAGTGTTTCTCTTGTTTATTTCAGATGCAAATTGATATATATAGCTATATAAACCCTTTATTTGATGTTTGAAAACTGCTATTCAGAGCTCCAGCAGAATCTTAGAAAACGTCGTTCTCTCAGTCTGAGAACATCAGTTTGAGACAATATTTCAGGTTAAACATAACTTTTGAAAACAGCTTCGAATAAATGTTTCTCTTGTTTATTTCAGATGCAAATTGATATATATAGCTATATAAATCCTTTATTTGATGTTTGAAAACTGCTATTCAGAGCTTCAGCAGAATCTTGGAAAACGTCATTCTCTCAGCCTGTGAAGATCAGTTTGAGACAATATTTCAGGTTAAACATAACTTTTGAAAACAGCTTCGAATAAATGTTTCTCTTGTTTATTTCAGATGCAAATTGTTATATATAGCTATATAAACCCTTTATTTGATGTTTGAAAACTGCTATTCAGAGCTCCAGCAGAATCTTAGAAAACGTCATTCTCTCGGTCTGAGAACATCAGTTTGAGACAATATTTCAGGTTAAACATAACTTTTGAAAACAGCTTCGAATAAGTGTTTCTCTTGTTTATTTCTGATGCAAATTGATATATATAGCTATATAAACCCTTTATTTGATGTTTGAAAACTGTTATTCAGAGCTCCAGCAGAATCTTGGAAAACGTCATTCTCTCAGCCTGTGAAGATCAGTTTGAGACAGTATTTCATGTTAAACATAACTTTTGAAAACAGCTTCGAATAAGTGTTTCTCTTGTTTATTTCAGATGCAAATTGATATATATAGCTATATAAACCCTTTATTTGATGTTTGAAAACTGCTATTCAGAGCTCCAGCAGAATCTTAGAAAACGTCATTCTCTCGGTCTGAGAACATCAGTTTGAGACAATATTTCAGGTTAAACATAACTTTTGAAAACAGCTTCCAATAAGTGTTTCTCTTGTTTATTTCTGATGCAAATTGATATATATAGCTATATAAACCCTTTATTTGATGTTTGAAAACTGCTATTCAGAGCTCCAGCAGAATCTTAGAAAACGTCATTCTCTCGGTCTGAGAACATCAGTTTGAGACAATATTTCAGGTTAAACATAACTTTTGAAACCAGATTCGAATAAGTGTTTCTCTTGTTTATTTCAGATGCAAATTGATATATATAGCTATATAAGCCCTTTATTTGATGTTTGAAAACTGCTATTCAGAGCTTCAGCAGAATCTTGGAAAACGTCATTCTCTCAGCCTGTGAAGATCAGTTTGAGACAATATTTCAGGTTTAACATAACTTTTGAAAACAGCTTCGAATAAATGTTTCTCTTGTTTATTTCAGATGCAAATTGTTATATATAGCTATATAAACCCTTTATTTGATGTTTGAAAACTGCTATTCAGAGCTCCAGCAGAATCTTAGAAAACGTCATTCTCTCAGTCTGAGAACATCAGTTTGAGACAATATTTCAGGTTAAACATAACTTTTGAAAACAGCTTCGAATAAGTGTTTCTCTTGTTTATTTCAGATGCAAATTGATATATATAGCTATATAAATCCTTTATTTGATGTTTGAAAACTGCTATTCAGAGCTTCAGCAGAATCTTGGAAAACGTCATTCTCTCAGCCTGTGAAGATCAGTTTGAGACAATATTTCAGGTTAAACATAACTTTTGAAAACAGCTTCGAATAAATGTTTCTCTTGTTTATTTCAGATGCAAATTGTTATATATAGCTATATAAACCCTTTATTTGATGTTTGAAAACTGCTATTCAGAGCTCCAGCAGAATCTTAGAAAACGTCATTCTCTCGGTCTGAGAACATCAGTTTGAGACAATATTTCAGGTTAAACATAACTTTTGAAAACAGCTTCGAATAAGTGTTTCTCTTGTTTATTTCAGATGCAAATTGATATATATAGCTATATAAACCCTTTATTTGATGTTTGAAAACTGCTATTCAGAGCTTCAGCAGAATCTTGGAAAACGTCATTCTCTCAGCCTGTGAAGATCAGTTTGAGACAATATTTCAGGTTAAACATAACTTTTGAAAACAGCTTCGAATAAATGTTTCTCTTGTTTATTTCAGATGCAAATTGATATATATAGCTATATAAACCCTTTATTTGATGTTTGAAAACTGCTATTCAGAGCTCCAGCAGAATCTTAGAAAACGTCATTCTCTCGGTCTGAGAACATCAGTTTGAGACAATATTTCAGGTTAAACATAACTTTTGAAAACAGCTTCGAATAAGTGTTTCTCTTGTTTATTTCAGATGCAAATTGATATATATAGCTATATAAACCCTTTATTTGATGTTTGAAAACTGCTATTCAGAGCTCCAGCAGAATCTTAGAAAACGTCATTCTCTCAGTCTGAGAACATCAGTTTGAGACAATATTTCAGGTTAAACATAACTTTTGAAAACAGCTTCGAATAAATGTTTCTCTTGTTTATTTCAGATGCAAATTGATATATATAGCTATATAAATCCTTTATTTGATGTTTGAAAACTGCTATTCAGAGCTTCAGCAGAATCTTGGAAAACGTCATTCTCTCAGCCTGTGAAGATCAGTTTGAGACAATATTTCAGGTTAAACATAACTTTTGAAAACAGCTTCGAATAAATGTTTCTCTTGTTTATTTCAGATGCAAATTGTTATATATAGCTATATAAACCCTTTATTTGATGTTTGAAAACTGCTATTCAGAGCTCCAGCAGAATCTTAGAAAACGTCATTCTCTCGGTCTGAGAACATCAGTTTGAGACAATATTTCAGGTTAAACATAACTTTTGAAAACAGCTTCGAATAAGTGTTTCTCTTGTTTATTTCTGATGCAAATTGATATATATAGCTATATAAACCCTTTATTTGATGTTTGAAAACTGTTATTCAGAGCTCCAGCAGAATCTTGGAAAACGTCATTCTCTCAGCCTGTGAAGATCAGTTTGAGACAGTATTTCATGTTAAACATAACTTTTGAAAACAGCTTCGAATAAGTGTTTCTCTTGTTTATTTCAGATGCAAATTGATATATATAGCTATATAAACCCTTTATTTGATGTTTGAAAACTGCTATTCAGAGCTCCAGCAGAATCTTAGAAAACGTCATTCTCTCGGTCTGAGAACATCAGTTTGAGACAATATTTCAGGTTAAACATAACTTTTGAAACCAGATTCGAATAAGTGTTTCTCTTGTTTATTTCAGATGCAAATTGATATATATAGCTATATAAGCCCTTTATTTGATGTTTGAAAACTGCTATTCAGAGCTTCAGCAGAATCTTGGAAAACGTCATTCTCTCAGCCTGTGAAGATCAGTTTGAGACAATATTTCAGGTTTAACATAACTTTTGAAAACAGCTTCGAATAAATGTTTCTCTTGTTTATTTCAGATGCAAATTGTTATATATAGCTATATAAACCCTTTATTTGATGTTTGAAAACTGCTATTCAGAGCTCCAGCAGAATCTTAGAAAACGTCATTCTCTCAGTCTGAGAACATCAGTTTGAGACAATATTTCAGGTTAAACATAACTTTTGAAAACAGCTTCGAATAAGTGTTTCTCTTGTTTATTTCAGATGCAAATTGATATATATAGCTATATAAATCCTTTATTTGATGTTTGAAAACTGCTATTCAGAGCTTCAGCAGAATCTTGGAAAACGTCATTCTCTCAGCCTGTGAAGATCAGTTTGAGACAATATTTCAGGTTAAACATAACTTTTGAAAACAGCTTCGAATAAATGTTTCTCTTGTTTATTTCAGATGCAAATTGTTATATATAGCTATATAAACCCTTTATTTGATGTTTGAAAACTGCTATTCAGAGCTCCAGCAGAATCTTAGAAAACGTCATTCTCTCGGTCTGAGAACATCAGTTTGAGACAATATTTCAGGTTAAACATAACTTTTGAAAACAGCTTCGAATAAGTGTTTCTCTTGTTTATTTCAGATGCAAATTGATATATATAGCTATATAAACCCTTTATTTGATGTTTGAAAACTGCTATTCAGAGCTTCAGCAGAATCTTGGAAAACGTCATTCTCTCAGCCTGTGAAGATCAGTTTGAGACAATATTTCAGGTTAAACATAACTTTTGAAAACAGCTTCGAATAAATGTTTCTCTTGTTTATTTCAGATGCAAATTGATATATATAGCTATATAAACCCTTTATTTGATGTTTGAAAACTGCTATTCAGAGCTCTAGCAGAATCTTAGAAAACGTCATTCTCTCAGCCTGTGAAGATCAGTTTGAGACAGTATTTCATGTTAAACATAACTTTTGAAAACAGCTTCGAATAAGTGTTTCTCTTGTTTATTTCAGATGCAAATTGATATATATAGCTATATAAACCCTTTATTTGATGTTTGAAAACTGCTATTCAGAGCTCCAGCAGAATCTTAGAAAACGTCATTCTCTCGGTCTGAGAACATCAGTTTGAGACAATATTTCAGGTTAAACATAACTTTTGAAAACAGCTTCGAATAAGTGTTTCTCTTGTTTATTTCTAATGCAAATTGATATATATAGCTATATAAACCCTTTATTTGATGTTTGAAAACTGCTATTCAGAGCTCCAGCAGAATCTTAGAAAACGTCATTCTCTCGGTCTGAGAACATCAGTTTGAGACAATATTTCAGGTTAAACATAACTTTTGAAACCAGCTTCGAATAAGTGTTTCTCTTGTTTATTTCTGATGCAAATTGATATATATAGCTATATAAGCCCTTTATTTGATGTTTGAAAACTGCTATTCAGAGCTTCAGCAGAATCTTGGAAAACGTCATTCTCTCAGCCTGTGAAGATCAGTTTGAGACAATATTTCAGGTTTAACATAACTTTTGAAAACAGCTTCGAATAAATGTTTCTCTTGTTTATTTCAGATGCAAATTGTTATATATAGCTATATAAACCCTTTATTTGATGTTTGAAAACTGCTATTCAGAGCTCCAGCAGAATCTTAGAAAACGTCATTCTCTCAGTCTGAGAACATCAGTTTGAGACAATATTTCAGGTTAAACATAACTTTTGAAAACAGCTTCGAATAAGTGTTTCTCTTGTTTATTTCAGATGCAAATTGATATATATAGCTATATAAACCCTTTATTTGATGTTTGAAAACGGTTATTCAGAGCTCCAGCAGAATCTTGGAAAACGTCATTCTCTCAGTCTGAGAAGATCAGTTTGAGACAATATTTCAGGTTAAACATAACTTTTGAAAACAGCTTCGAATAAAGGTTTCTCTTGTTTATTTCAGATGCAAATTGTTATATATAGCTATATAAACCCTTTATTTGATGTTTGAAAACTGCTATTCAGAGCTCCAGCAGAATCTTAGAAAACGTCATTCTCTCAGTCTGAGAACATCAGTTTGAGACAATGTTTCAGGTTAAACATAACTTTTGAAAACAGCTTTGAATAAGTTTTTCTCTTGTTTATTTCAGATGCAAATTGATATATATAGCTATATAAATCCTTTATTTGATGTTTGAAAACTGCTATTCAGAGCTCCAGCAGAATCTTAGAAAACGTCATTCTCTCAGTCTGAGAACATCAGTTTGAGACAATGTTTCAGGTTAAACATAACTTTTGAAAACAGCTTTGAATAAGTTTTTCTCTTGTTTATTTCAGATGCAAATTGATATATATAGCTATATAAACCCTTTATTTGATGTTTGAAAACTGTTATTCAGAGCTCCAGCAGAATCTTGGAAAACGTCATTCTCTCAGTCTGAGAAGATCAGTTTGAGACAATATTTCAGGTTAAACATAACTTTTGAAAACAGCTTCGAATAAATGTTTCTCTTGTTTATTTCAGATGCAAATTGTTATATATAGCTATATAAACCCTTTATTTGATGTTTGAAAACTGCTATTCAGAGCTCCAGCAGAATCTTAGAAAACGTCATTCTCTCGGTCTGAGAACATCAGTTTGAGACAATATTTCAGGTTAAACATAACTTTTGAAAACAGCTTCGAATAAGTGTTTCTCTTGTTTATTTCAGATGCAAATTGATATATATAGCTATATAAACCCTTTATTTGATGTTTGAAAACTGCTATTCAGAGCTTCAGCAGAATCTTGGAAAACGTCATTCTCTCAGCCTGTGAAGATCAGTTTGAGACAATATTTCAGGTTAAACATAACTTTTGAAAACAGCTTCGAATAAATGTTTCTCTTGTTTATTTCAGATGCAAATTGATATATATAGCTATATAAACCCTTTATTTGATGTTTGAAAACTGCTATTCAGAGCTCTAGCAGAATCTTAGAAAACGTCATTCTCTCAGCCTGTGAAGATCAGTTTGAGACAGTATTTCATGTTAAACATAACTTTTGAAAACAGCTTCGAATAAGTGTTTCTCTTGTTTATTTCAGATGCAAATTGATATATATAGCTATATAAACCCTTTATTTGATGTTTGAAAACTGCTATTCAGAGCTCCAGCAGAATCTTAGAAAACGTCATTCTCTCGGTCTGAGAACATCAGTTTGAGACAATATTTCAGGTTAAACATAACTTTTGAAAACAGCTTCGAATAAGTGTTTCTCTTGTTTATTTCTAATGCAAATTGATATATATAGCTATATAAACCCTTTATTTGATGTTTGAAAACTGCTATTCAGAGCTCCAGCAGAATCTTAGAAAACGTCATTCTCTCGGTCTGAGAACATCAGTTTGAGACAATATTTCAGGTTAAACATAACTTTTGAAACCAGCTTCGAATAAGTGTTTCTCTTGTTTATTTCTGATGCAAATTGATATATATAGCTATATAAGCCCTTTATTTGATGTTTGAAAACTGCTATTCAGAGCTTCAGCAGAATCTTGGAAAACGTCATTCTCTCAGCCTGTGAAGATCAGTTTGAGACAATATTTCAGGTTTAACATAACTTTTGAAAACAGCTTCGAATAAATGTTTCTCTTGTTTATTTCAGATGCAAATTGTTATATATAGCTATATAAACCCTTTATTTGATGTTTGAAAACTGCTATTCAGAGCTCCAGCAGAATCTTAGAAAACGTCATTCTCTCAGTCTGAGAACATCAGTTTGAGACAATATTTCAGGTTAAACATAACTTTTGAAAACAGCTTCGAATAAGTGTTTCTCTTGTTTATTTCAGATGCAAATTGATATATATAGCTATATAAACCCTTTATTTGATGTTTGAAAACGGTTATTCAGAGCTCCAGCAGAATCTTGGAAAACGTCATTCTCTCAGTCTGAGAAGATCAGTTTGAGACAATATTTCAGGTTAAACATAACTTTTGAAAACAGCTTCGAATAAAGGTTTCTCTTGTTTATTTCAGATGCAAATTGTTATATATAGCTATATAAACCCTTTATTTGATGTTTGAAAACTGCTATTCAGAGCTCCAGCAGAATCTTAGAAAACGTCATTCTCTCAGTCTGAGAACATCAGTTTGAGACAATGTTTCAGGTTAAACATAACTTTTGAAAACAGCTTTGAATAAGTTTTTCTCTTGTTTATTTCAGATGCAAATTGATATATATAGCTATATAAATCCTTTATTTGATGTTTGAAAACTGCTATTCAGAGCTCCAGCAGAATCTTAGAAAACGTCATTCTCTCAGTCTGAGAACATCAGTTTGAGACAATGTTTCAGGTTAAACATAACTTTTGAAAACAGCTTTGAATAAGTTTTTCTCTTGTTTATTTCAGATGCAAATTGATATATATAGCTATATAAACCCTTTATTTGATGTTTGAAAACTGTTATTCAGAGCTCCAGCAGAATCTTGGAAAACGTCATTCTCTCAGTCTGAGAAGATCAGTTTGAGACAATATTTCAGGTTAAACATAACTTTTGAAAACAGCTTCGAATAAATGTTTCTCTTGTTTATTTCAGATGCAAATTGATATATATAGCTAGATAAACCCTTTATTTGATGTTTGAAAACTGCTATTCAGAGCTCCAGCAGAATCTTAGAAAACGTCATTCTCTCAGTCTGAGAACATCAGTTTGAGACAATGTTTCAGGTTAAACATAACTTTTGAAAACAGCTTTGAATAAGTTTTTCTCTTGTTTATTTCAGATGCAAATTGATATATATAGCTATATAAATCCTTTATTTGATGTTTGAAAACTGCTATTCAGAGCTTCAGCAGAATCTTGGAAAACGTCATTCTCTCAGCCTGTGAAGATCAGTTTGAGACAATATTTCAGGTTAAACATAACTTTTGAAAACAGCTTCGAATAAATGTTTCTCTTGTTTATTTCAGATGCAAATTGTTATATATAGCTATATAAACCCTTTATTTGATGTTTGAAAACTGCTATTCAGAGCTCCAGCAGAATCTTAGAAAACGTCATTCTCTCGGTCTGAGAACATCAGTTTGAGACAATATTTCAGGTTAAACATAACTTTTGAAAACAGCTTCGAATAAGTGTTTCTCTTGTTTATTTCAGATGCAAATTGATATATATAGCTATATAAACCCTTTATTTGATGTTTGAAAACTGCTATTCAGAGCTTCAGCAGAATCTTGGAAAACGTCATTCTCTCAGCCTGTGAAGATCAGTTTGAGACAATATTTCAGGTTAAACATAACTTTTGAAAACAGCTTCGAATAATTGTTTCTCTTGTTTATTTCAGATGCAAATTGTTATATATAGCTATATAAACCCTTTATTTGATGTTTGAAAACTGCTATTCAGAGCTCCAGCAGAATCTTAGAAAACGTCATTCTCTCGGTCTGAGAACATCAGTTTGAGACAATATTTCAGGTTAAACATAACTTTTGAAAACAGCTTCGAATAAGTGTTTCTCTTGTTTATTTCTGATGCAAATTGATATATATAGCTATATAAACCCTTTATTTGATGTTTGAAAACTGTTATTCAGAGCTCCAGCAGAATCTTGGAAAACGTCATTCTCTCAGCCTGTGAAGATCAGTTTGAGACAGTATTTCATGTTAAACATAACTTTTGAAAACAGCTTCGAATAAGTGTTTCTCTTGTTTATTTCAGATGCAAATTGATATATATAGCTATATAAACCCTTTATTTGATGTTTGAAAACTGCTATTCAGAGCTCCATCAGAATCTTAGAAAACGTCATTCTCTCGGTCTGAGAACATCAGTTTGAGACAATATTTCAGGTTAAACATAACTTTTGAAAACAGCTTCGAATAAGTGTTTCTCTTGTTTATTTCTAATGCAAATTGATATATATAGCTATATAAACCCTTTATTTGATGTTTGAAAACTGCTATTCAGAGCTCCAGCAGAATCTTAGAAAACGTCATTCTCTCGGTCTGAGAACATCAGTTTGAGACAATATTTCAGGTTAAACATAACTTTTGAAAACAGCTTCGAATAAGTGTTTCTCTTGTTTATTTCTGATGCAAATTGATATATATAGCTATATAAACCCTTTATTTGATGTTTGAAAACTGTTATTCAGAGCTCCAGCAGAATCTTGGAAAACGTCATTCTCTCAGCCTGTGAAGATCAGTTTGAGACAGTATTTCATGTTAAACATAACTTTTGAAAACAGCTTTGAATAAGTGTTTCTCTTGTTTATTTCAGATGCAAATTGATATATATAGCTATATAAACCCTTTATTTGATGTTTGAAAACTGCTATTCAGAGCTCCAGCAGAATCTTAGAAAACGTCATTCTCTCGGTCTGAGAACATCAGTTTGAGACAATATTTCAGGTTAAACATAACTTTTGAAAACAGCTTCGAATAAGTGTTTCTCTTGTTTATTTCTGATGCAAATTGATATATATAGCTATATAAACCCTTTATTTGATGTTTGAAAACTGCTATTCAGAGCTCCAGCAGAATCTTAGAAAACGTCATTCTCTCGGTCTGAGAACATCAGTTTGAGACAATATTTCAGGTTAAACATAACTTTTGAAACCAGCTTCGAATAAGTGTTTCTCTTGTTTATTTCAGATGCAAATTGATATATATAGCTATATAAGCCCTTTATTTGATGTTTGAAAACTGCTATTCAGAGCTTCAGCAGAATCTTGGAAAACGTCATTCTCTCAGCCTGTGAAGATCAGTTTGAGACAATACTTCAGGTTTAACATAACTTTTGAAAACAGCTTCGAATAAATGTTTCTCTTGTTTATTTCAGATGCAAATTGTTATATATAGCTATATAAACCCTTTATTTGATGTTTGAAAACTGTTATTCAGAGCTCCAGCAGAATCTTGGAAAACGTCATTCTCTCAGTCTGAGAAGATCAGTTTGAGACAATATTTCAGGTTAAACATAACTTTTGAAAACAGCTTCGAATAAATGTTTCTCTTGTTTATTTCAGATGCAAATTGATATATATAGCTATATAAATCCTTTATTTGATGTTTGAAAACTGCTATTCAGAGCTTCAGCAGAATCTTGGAAAACGTCATTCTCTCAGCCTGTGAAGATCAGTTTGAGACAATATTTCAGGTTAAACATAACTTTTGAAAACAGCTTCGAATAAATGTTTCTCTTGTTTATTTCAGATGCAAATTGTTATATATAGCTATATAAACCCTTTATTTGATGTTTGAAAACTGCTATTCAGAGCTCCAGCAGAATCTTAGAAAACGTCATTCTCTCGGTCTGAGAACATCAGTTTGAGACAATATTTCAGGTTAAACATAACTTTTGAAAACAGCTTCGAATAAGTGTTTCTCTTGTTTATTTCAGATGCAAATTGATATATATAGCTATATAAACCCTTTATTTGATGTTTGAAAACTGCTATTCAGAGCTTCAGCAGAATCTTGGAAAACGTCATTCTCTCAGCCTGTGAAGATCAGTTTGAGACAATATTTCAGGTTAAACATAACTTTTGAAAACAGCTTCGAATAAATGTTTCTCTTGTTTATTTCAGATGCAAATTGATATATATAGCTATATAAACCCTTTATTTGATGTTTGAAAACTGCTATTCAGAGCTCCAGCAGAATCTTAGAAAACGTCATTCTCTCGGTCTGAGAACATCAGTTTGAGACAATATTTCAGGTTAAACATAACTTTTGAAAACAGCTTCGAATAAGTGTGTCTCTTGTTTATTTCAGATGCAAATTGATATATATAGCTATATAAACCCTTTATTTGATGTTTGAAAACTGCTATTCAGAGCTCCAGCAGAATCTTAGAAAACGTCATTCTCTCAGTCTGAGAACATCAGTTTGAGACAATATTTCAGGTTAAACATAACTTTTGAAAACAGCTTCGAATAAATGTTTCTCTTGTTTATTTCAGATGCAAATTGATATATATAGCTATATAAATCCTTTATTTGATGTTTGAAAACTGCTATTCAGAGCTTCAGCAGAATCTTGGAAAACGTCATTCTCTCAGCCTGTGAAGATCAGTTTGAGACAATATTTCAGGTTAAACATAACTTTTGAAAACAGCTTCGAATAAATGTTTCTCTTGTTTATTTCAGATGCAAATTGTTATATATAGCTATATAAACCCTTTATTTGATGTTTGAAAACTGCTATTCAGAGCTCCAGCAGAATCTTAGAAAACGTCATTCTCTCGGTCTGAGAACATCAGTTTGAGACAATATTTCAGGTTAAACATAACTTTTGAAAACAGCTTCGAATAAGTGTTTCTCTTGTTTATTTCTGATGCAAATTGATATATATAGCTATATAAACCCTTTATTTGATGTTTGAAAACTGTTATTCAGAGCTCCAGCAGAATCTTGGAAAACGTCATTCTCTCAGCCTGTGAAGATCAGTTTGAGACAGTATTTCATGTTAAACATAACTTTTGAGAACAGCTTCGAATAAGTGTTTCTCTTGTTTATTTCAGATGCAAATTGATATATATAGCTATATAAACCCTTTATTTGATGTTTGAAAACTGCTATTCAGAGCTCCAGCAGAATCTTAGAAAACGTCATTCTCTCGGTCTGAGAACATCAGTTTGAGACAATATTTCAGGTTAAACATAACTTTTGAAAACAGCTTCGAATAAGTGTTTCTCTTGTTTATTTCAGATGCAAATTGATATATATAGCTATATAAACCCTTTATTTGATGTTTGAAAACTGCTATTCAGAGCTCCAGCAGAATCTTAGAAAACGTCATTCTCTCGGTCTGAGAACATCAGTTTGAGACAATATTTCAGGTTAAACATAACTTTTGAAACCAGCTTCGAATAAGTGTTTCTCTTGTTTATTTCAGATGCAAATTGATATATATAGCTATATAAGCCCTTTATTTGATGTTTGAAAACTGCTATTCAGAGCTTCAGCAGAATCTTGGAAAACGTCATTCTCTCAGCCTGTGAAGATCAGTTTGAGACAATATTTCAGGTTTAACATAACTTTTGAAAACAGCTTCGAATAAATGTTTCTCTTGTTTATTTCAGATGCAAATTGTTATATATAGCTATATAAACCCTTTATTTGATGTTTGAAAACTGCTATTCAGAGGTCCAGCAGAATCTTAGAAAACGTCATTCTCTCGGTCTGAGAACATCAGTTTGAGACAATATTTCAGGTTAAAGATAACTTTTGAAAACAGCTTCGAATAAGTGTTTCTCTTGTTTATTTCTGATGCAAATTGATATATATAGCTATATAAACCCTTTATTTGATGTTTGAAAACTGTTATTCAGAGCTCCAGCAGAATCTTGGAAAACGTCATTCTCTCAGCCTGTGAAGATCAGTTTGAGACAGTATTTCATGTTAAACATAACTTTTGAAAACAGCTTCGAATAAGTGTTTCTCTTGTTTATTTCAGATGCAAATTGATATATATAGCTATATAAACCCTTTATTTGATGTTTGAAAACTGCTATTCAGAGCTCCAGCAGAATCTTAGAAAACGTCATTTTCTCGGTCTGAGAACATCAGTTTGAGACAATATTTCAGGTTAAACATAACTTTTGAAAACAGCTTCGAATAAGTGTTTCTCTTGTTTATTTCTGATGCAAATTGATATATATAGCTATATAAACCCTTTATTTGATGTTTGAAAACTGCTATTCAGAGCTCCAGCAGAATCTTAGAAAACGTCATTCTCTCGGTCTGAGAACATCAGTTTGAGACAATATTTCAGGTTAAACATAACTTTTGAAACCAGCTTCGAATAAGTGTTTCTCTTGTTTATTTCAGATGCAAATTGATATATATAACTATATAAGCCCTTTATTTGATGTTTGAAAACTGCTATTCAGAGCTTCAGCAGAATCTTGGAAAACGTCATTCTCTCAGCCTGTGAAGATCAGTTTGAGACAATATTTCAGGTTAAACATAACTTTTGAAAACAGCTTCGAATAAATGTTTCTCTTGTTTATTTCAGATGCAAATTGATATATATAACTATATAAACCCTTTATTTGATGTTTGAAAACTGCTATTCAGAGCTCCAGCAGAATCTTAGAAAACGTCATTCTCTCAGTCTGAGAAGATCAGTTTGAGACAATATTTCAGGTTAAACATAACTTTTGAAAACAGCTTCGAATAAATGTTTCTCTTGTTTATTTCAGATGCAAATTGATATATATAGCTATATAAACCCTTTATTTGATGTTTGAAAACTGCTATTCAGAGCTCCAGCAGAATCTTAGAAAACGTCATTCTCTCAGTCTGAGAACATCAGTTTGAGACAATGTTTCAGGTTAAACATAACTTTTGAAAACAGCTTTGAATAAGTTTTTCTCTTGTTTATTTCAGATGCAAATTGATATATATAGCTATATAAATCCTTTATTTGATGTTTGAAAACTGCTATTCAGAGCTTCAGCAGAATCTTGGAAAACGTCATTCTCTCAGCCTGTGAAGATCAGTTTGAGACAATATTTCAGGTTAAACATAACTTTTGAAAACAGCTTCGAATAAATGTTTCTCTTGTTTATTTCAGATGCAAATTGTTATATATAGCTATATAAACCCTTTATTTGATGTTTGAAAACTGCTATTCAGAGCTCCAGCAGAATCTTAGAAAACGTCATTCTCTCGGTCTGAGAACATCAGTTTGAGACAATATTTCAGGTTAAACATAACTTTTGAAAACAGCTTCGAATAAGTGTTTCTCTTGTTTATTTCAGATGCAAATTGATATATATAGCTATATAAACCCTTTATTTGATGTTTGAAAACTGCTATTCAGAGCTTCAGCAGAATCTTGGAAAACGTCATTCTCTCAGCCTGTGAAGATCAGTTTGAGACAATATTTCAGGTTAAACATAACTTTTGAAAACAGCTTCGAATAAATGTTTCTCTTGTTTATTTCAGATGCAAATTGTTATATATAGCTATATAAACCCTTTATTTGATGTTTGAAAACTGCTTTTCAGAGCTCCAGCAGAATCTTAGAAAACGTCATTCTCTCGGTCTGAGAACATCAGTTTGAGACAATATTTCAGGTTAAACATAACTTTTGAAAACAGCTTCGAATAAGTGTTTCTCTTGTTTATTTCAGATGCAAATTGATATATATAGCTATATAAACCCTTTATTTGATGTTTGAAAACTGCTATTCAGAGCTTCAGCAGAATCTTGGAAAACGTCATTCTCTCAGCCTGTGAAGATCAGTTTGAGACAATATTTCAGGTTAAACATAACTTTTGAAAACAGCTTCGAATAAATGTTTCTCTTGTTTATTTCAGATGCAAATTGATATATATAGCTATATAAACCCTTTATTTGATGTTTGAAAACTGCTATTCAGAGCTCCAGCAGAATCTTAGAAAACGTCATTCTCTCGGTCTGAGAACATCAGTTTGAGACAATATTTCAGGTTAAACATAACTTTTGAAAACAGCTTCGAATAAGTGTTTCTCTTGTTTATTTCAGATGCAAATTGATATATATAGCTATATAAACCCTTTATTTGATGTTTGAAAACTGCTATTCAGAGCTCCAGCAGAATCTTAGAAAACGTCATTCTCTCAGTCTGAGAACATCAGTTTGAGACAATATTTCAGGTTAAACATAACTTTTGAAAACAGCTTCGAATAAATGTTTCTCTTGTTTATTTCAGATGCAAATTGATATATATAGCTATATAAATCCTTTATTTGATGTTTGAAAACTGCTATTCAGAGCTTCAGCAGAATCTTGGAAAACGTCATTCTCTCAGCCTGTGAAGATCAGTTTGAGACACTATTTCAGGTTAAACATAACTTTTGAAAACAGCTTCGAATAAATGTTTCTCTTGTTTATTTCAGATGCAAATTGTTATATATAGCTATATAAACCCTTTATTTGATGTTTGAAAACTGCTATTCAGAGCTCCAGCAGAATCTTAGAAAACGTCATTCTCTCGGTCTGAGAACATCAGTTTGAGACAATATTTCAGGTTAAACATAACTTTTGAAAACAGCTTCGAATAAGTGTTTATCTTGTTTATTTCTGATGCAAATTGATATATATAGCTATATAAACCCTTTATTTGATGTTTGAAAACTGTTATTCAGAGCTCCAGCAGAATCTTGGAAAACGTCATTCTCTCAGCCTGTGAAGATCAGTTTGAGACAGTATTTCATGTTAAACATAACTTTTGAAAACAGCTTCGAATAAGTGTTTCTCTTGTTTATTTCAGATGCAAATTGATATATATAGCTATATAAACCCTTTATTTGATGTTTGAAAACTGCTATTCAGAGCTCCAGCAGAATCTTAGAAAACGTCATTCTCTCGGTCTGAGAACATCAGTTTGAGACAATATTTCAGGTTAAACATAACTTTTGAAAACAGCTTCGAATAAGTGTTTCTCTTGTTTATTTCTGATGCAAATTGATATATATAGCTATATAAACCCTTTATTTGATGTTTGAAAACTGCTATTCAGAGCTCCAGCAGAATCTTAGAAAACGTCATTCTCTCGGTCTGAGAACATCAGTTTGAGACAATATTTCAGGTTAAACATAACTTTTGAAACCAGCTTCGAATAAGTGTTTCTCTTGTTTATTTCAGATGCAAATTGATATATATAGCTATATAAGCCCTTTATTTGATGTTTGAAAACTGCTATTCAGAGCTTCAGCAGAATCTTGGAAAACGTCATTCTCTCAGCCTGTGAAGATCAGTTTGAGACAATATTTCAGGTTTAACATAACTTTTGAAAACAGCTTCGAATAAATGTTTCTCTTGTTTATTTCAGATGCAAATTGTTATATATAGCTATATAAACCCTTTATTTGATGTTTGAAAACTGCTATTCAGAGCTCCAGCAGAATCTTAGAAAACGTCATTCTCTCGGTCTGAGAACATCAGTTTGAGACAATATTTCAGGTTAAACATAACTTTTGAAAACAGCTTCGAATAAGTGTTTCTCTTGTTTATTTCTGATGCAAATTGATATATATAGCTATATAAACCCTTTATTTGATGTTTGAAAACTGTTATTCAGAGCTCCAGCAGAATCTTGGAAAACGTCATTCTCTCAGCCTGTGAAGATCAGTTTGAGACAGTATTTCATGTTAAACATAACTTTTGAAAACAGCTTCGAATAAGTGTTTCTCTTGTTTATTTCAGATGCAAATTGATATATATAGCTATATAAACCCTTTATTTGATGTTTGAAAACTGCTATTCAGAGCTCCAGCAGAATCTTAGAAAACGTCATTCTCTCGGTCTGAGAACATCAGTTTGAGACAATATTTCAGGTTAAACATAACTTTTGAAAACAGCTTCGAATAAGTGTTTCTCTTGTTTATTTCTGATGCAAATTGATATATATAGCTATATAAACCCTTTATTTGATGTTTGAAAACTGCTATTCAGAGCTCCAGCAGAATCTTAGAAAACGTCATTCTCTCGGTCTGAGAACATCAGTTTGAGACAATATTTCAGGTTAAACATAACTTTTGAAACCAGCTTCGAATAAGTGTTTCTCTTGTTTATTTCAGATGCAAATTGATATATATAACTATATAAGCCCTTTATTTGATGTTTGAAAACTGCTATTCAGAGCTTCAGCAGAATCTTGGAAAACGTCATTCTCTCAGCCTGTGAAGATCAGTTTGAGACAATATTTCAGGTTAAACATAACTTTTGAAAACAGCTTCGAATAAATGTTTCTCTTGTTTATTTCAGATGCAAATTGTTATATATAGCTATATAAACCCTTTATTTGATGTTTGAAAACTGCTATTCAGAGCTCCAGCAGAATCTTAGAAAACGTCATTCTCTCAGTCTGAGAACATCAGTTTGAGACAATATTTCAGGTTAAACATAACTTTTGAAAACAGCTTCGAATAAGTGTTTCTCTTGTTTATTTCAGATGCAAATTGATATATATAGCTATATAAACCCTTTATTTGATGTTTTAAAACTGTTATTCAGAGCTCCAGCAGAATCTTGGAAAACGTCATTCTCTCAGTCTGAGAAGATCAGTTTGAGACAATATTTCAGGTTAAACATAACTTTTGAAAACAGCTTCGAATAAATGTTTCTCTTGTTTATTTCAGATGCAAATTGATATATATAGCTATATAAACCCTTTATTTGATGTTTGAAAACTGCTATTCAGAGCTCCAGCAGAATCTTAGAAAACGTCATTCTCTCAGTCTGAGAACATCAGTTTGAGACAATGTTTCAGGTTAAACATAACTTTTGAAAACAGCTTTGAATAAGTTTTTCTCTTGTTTATTTCAGATGCAAATTGATATATATAGCTATATAAATCCTTTATTTGATGTTTGAAAACTGCTATTCAGAGCTTCAGCAGAATCTTGGAAAACGTCATTCTCTCAGCCTGTGAAGATCAGTTTGAGACAATATTTCAGGTTAAACATAACTTTTGAAAACAGCTTCGAATAAATGTTTCTCTTGTTTATTTCAGATGCAAATTGTTATATATAGCTATATAAACCCTTTATTTGATGTTTGAAAACTGCTATTCAGAGCTCCAGCAGAATCTTAGAAAACGTCATTCTCTCGGTCTGAGAACATCAGTTTGAGACAATATTTCAGGTTAAACATAACTTTTGAAAACAGCTTCGAATAAGTGTTTCTCTTGTTTATTTCAGATGCAAATTGATATATATAGCTATATAAACCCTTTATTTGATGTTTGAAAACTGCTATTCAGAGCTTCAGCAGAATCTTGGAAAACGTCATTCTCTCAGCCTGTGAAGATCAGTTTGAGACAATATTTCAGGTTAAACATAACTTTTGAAAACAGCTTCGAATAAATGTTTCTCTTGTTTATTTCAGATGCAAATTGTTATATATAGCTATATAAACCCTTTATTTGATGTTTGAAAACTGCTTTTCAGAGCTCCAGCAGAATCTTAGAAAACGTCATTCTCTCGGTCTGAGAACATCAGTTTGAGACAATATTTCAGGTTAAACATAACTTTTGAAAACAGCTTCGAATAAGTGTTTCTCTTGTTTATTTCAGATGCAAATTGATATATATAGCTATATAAACCCTTTATTTGATGTTTGAAAACTGCTATTCAGAGCTCCAGCAGAATCTTAGAAAACGTCATTCTCTCAGTCTGAGAACATCAGTTTGAGACAATATTTCAGGTTAAACATAACTTTTGAAAACAGCTTCGAATAAATGTTTCTCTTGTTTATTTCAGATGCAAATTGATATATATAGCTATATAAATCCTTTATTTGATGTTTGAAAACTGCTATTCAGAGCTTCAGCAGAATCTTGGAAAACGTCATTCTCTCAGCCTGTGAAGATCAGTTTGAGACACTATTTCAGGTTAAACATAACTTTTGAAAACAGCTTCGAATAAATGTTTCTCTTGTTTATTTCAGATGCAAATTGTTATATATAGCTATATAAACCCTTTATTTGATGTTTGAAAACTGCTATTCAGAGCTCCAGCAGAATCTTAGAAAACGTCATTCTCTCGGTCTGAGAACATCAGTTTGAGACAATATTTCAGGTTAAACATAACTTTTGAAAACAGCTTCGAATAAGTGTTTCTCTTGTTTATTTCTGATGCAAATTGATATATATAGCTATATAAACCCTTTATTTGATGTTTGAAAACTGTTATTCAGAGCTCCAGCAGAATCTTGGAAAACGTCATTCTCTCAGCCTGTGAAGATCAGTTTGAGACAGTATTTCATGTTAAACATAACTTTTGAAAACAGCTTCGAATAAGTGTTTCTCTTGTTTATTTCAGATGCAAATTGATATATATAGCTATATAAACCCTTTATTTGATGTTTGAAAACTGCTATTCAGAGCTCCAGCAGAATCTTAGAAAACGTCATTCTCTCGGTCTGAGAACATCAGTTTGAGACAATATTTCAGGTTAAACATAACTTTTGAAAACAGCTTCGAATAAGTGTTTCTCTTGTTTATTTCTGATGCAAATTGATATATATAGCTATATAAACCCTTTATTTGATGTTTGAAAACTGCTATTCAGAGCTTCAGCAGAATCTTAGAAAACGTCATTCTCTCGGTCTGAGAACATCAGTTTGAGACAATATTTCAGGTTTAACATAACTTTTGAAAACAGCTTCGAATAAATGTTTCTCTTGTTTATTTCAGATGCAAATTGTTATATATAGCTATATAAACCCTTTATTTGATGTTTGAAAACTGCTATTCAGAGCTCCAGCAGAATCTTAGAAAACGTCATTCTCTCGGTCTGAGAACATCAGTTTGAGACAATATTTCAGGTTAAACATAACTTTTGAAAACAGCTTCGAATAAGTGTTTCTCTTGTTTATTTCTGATGCAAATTGATATATATAGCTATATAAACCCTTTATTTGATGTTTGAAAACTGTTATTCAGAGCTCCAGCAGAATCTTGGAAAACGTCATTCTCTCAGCCTGTGAAGATCAGTTTGAGACAGTATTTCATGTTAAACATAACTTTTGAAAACAGCTTCGAATAAGTGTTTCTCTTGTTTATTTCAGATGCAAATTGATATATATAGCTATATAAACCCTTTATTTGATGTTTGAAAACTGCTATTCAGAGCTCCAGCAGAATCTTAGAAAACGTCATTCTCTCGGTCTGAGAACATCAGTTTGAGACAATATTTCAGGTTAAACATAACTTTTGAAAACAGCTTCGAATAAGTGTTTCTCTTGTTTATTTCTGATGCAAATTGATATATATAGCTATATAAACCCTTTATTTGATGTTTGAAAACTGCTATTCAGAGCTCCAGCAGAATCTTAGAAAACGTCATTCTCTCGGTCTGAGAACATCAGTTTGAGACAATATTTCAGGTTAAACATAACTTTTGAAACCAGCTTCGAATAAGTGTTTCTCTTGTTTATTTCAGATGCAAATTGATATATATAACTATATAAGCCCTTTATTTGATGTTTGAAAACTGCTATTCAGAGCTTCAGCAGAATCTTGGAAAACGTCATTCTCTCAGCCTGTGAAGATCAGTTTGAGACAATATTTCAGGTTAAACATAACTTTTGAAAACAGCTTCGAATAAATGTTTCTCTTGTTTATTTCAGATGCAAATTGTTATATATAGCTATATAAACCCTTTATTTGATGTTTGAAAACTGCTATTCAGAGCTCCAGCAGAATCTTAGAAAACGTCATTCTCTCAGTCTGAGAACATCAGTTTGAGACAATATTTCAGGTTAAACATAACTTTTGAAAACAGCTTCGAATAAGTGTTTCTCTTGTTTATTTCAGATGCAAATTGATATATATAGCTATATAAACCCTTTATTTGATGTTTTAAAACTGTTATTCAGAGCTCCAGCAGAATCTTGGAAAACGTCATTCTCTCAGTCTGAGAAGATCAGTTTGAGACAATATTTCAGGTTAAACATAACTTTTGAAAACAGCTTCGAATAAATGTTTCTCTTGTTTATTTCAGATGCAAATTGATATATATAGCTATATAAACCCTTTATTTGATGTTTGAAAACTGCTATTCAGAGCTCCAGCAGAATCTTAGAAAACGTCATTCTCTCAGTCTGAGAACATCAGTTTGAGACAATGTTTCAGGTTAAACATAACTTTTGAAAACAGCTTTGAATAAGTTTTTCTCTTGTTTATTTCAGATGCAAATTGATATATATAGCTATATAAATCCTTTATTTGATGTTTGAAAACTGCTATTCAGAGCTTCAGCAGAATCTTGGAAAACGTCATTCTCTCAGCCTGTGAAGATCAGTTTGAGACAATATTTCAGGTTAAACATAACTTTTGAAAACAGCTTCGAATAAATGTTTCTCTTGTTTATTTCAGATGCAAATTGTTATATATAGCTATATAAACCCTTTATTTGATGTTTGAAAACTGCTATTCAGAGCTCCAGCAGAATCTTAGAAAACGTCATTCTCTCGGTCTGAGAACATCAGTTTGAGACAATATTTCAGGTTAAACATAACTTTTGAAAACAGCTTCGAATAAGTGTTTCTCTTGTTTATTTCAGATGCAAATTGATATATATAGCTATATAAACCCTTTATTTGATGTTTGAAAACTGCTATTCAGAGCTTCAGCAGAATCTTGGAAAACGTCATTCTCTCAGCCTGTGAAGATCAGTTTGAGACAATATTTCAGGTTAAACATAACTTTTGAAAACAGCTTCGAATAAATGTTTCTCTTGTTTATTTCAGATGCAAATTGATATATATAGCTATATAAACCCTTTATTTGATGTTTGAAAACTGCTATTCAGAGCTCCAGCAGAATCTTAGAAAACGTCATTCTCTCGGTCTGAGAACATCAGTTTGAGACAATATTTCAGGTTAAACATAACTTTTGAAAACAGCTTCGAATAAGTGTTTCTCTTGTTTATTTCAGATGCAAATTGATATATATAGCTATATAAACCCTTTATTTGATGTTTGAAAACTGCTATTCAGAGCTCCAGCAGAATCTTAGAAAACGTCATTCTCTCAGTCTGAGAACATCAGTTTGAGACAATATTTCAGGTTAAACATAACTTTTGAAAACAGCTTCGAATAAATGTTTCTCTTGTTTATTTCAGATGCAAATTGATATATATAGCTATATAAATCCTTTATTTGATGTTTGAAAACTGCTATTCAGAGCTTCAGCAGAATCTTGGAAAACGTCATTCTCTCAGCCTGTGAAGATCAGTTTGAGACAATATTTCAGGTTAAACATAACTTTTGAAAACAGCTTCGAATAAATGTTTCTCTTGTTTATTTCAGATGCAAATTGTTATATATAGCTATATAAACCCTTTATTTGATGTTTGAAAACTGCTATTCAGAGCTCCAGCAGAATCTTAGAAAACGTCATTCTCTCGGTCTGAGAACATCAGTTTGAGACAATATTTCAGGTTAAACATAACTTTTGAAAACAGCTTCGAATAAGTGTTTCTCTTGTTTATTTCTGATGCAAATTGATATATATAGCTATATAAACCCTTTATTTGATGTTTGAAAACTGTTATTCAGAGCTCCAGCAGAATCTTGGAAAACGTCATTCTCTCAGCCTGTGAAGATCAGTTTGAGACAGTATTTCATGTTAAACATAACTTTTGAAAACAGCTTCGAATAAGTGTTTCTCTTGTTTATTTCAGATGCAAATTGATATATATAGCTATATAAACCCTTTATTTGATGTTTGAAAACTGCTATTCAGAGCTCCAGCAGAATCTTAGAAAACGTCATTCTCTCGGTCTGAGAACATCAGTTTGAGACAATATTTCAGGTTAAACATAACTTTTGAAAACAGCTTCGAATAAGTGTTTCTCTTGTTTATTTCTGATGCAAATTGATATATATAGCTATATAAACCCTTTATTTGATGTTTGAAAACTGCTATTCAGAGCTCCAGCAGAATCTTAGAAAACGTCATTCTCTCGGTCTGAGAACATCAGTTTGAGACAATATTTCAGGTTAAACATAACTTTTGAAACCAGATTCGAATAAGTGTTTCTCTTGTTTATTTCAGATGCAAATTGATATATATAGCTATATAAGCCCTTTATTTGATGTTTGAAAACTGCTATTCAGAGCTTCAGCAGAATCTTGGAAAACGTCATTCTCTCAGCCTGTGAAGATCAGTTTGAGACAATATTTCAGGTTTAACATAACTTTTGAAAACAGCTTCGAATAAATGTTTCTCTTGTTTATTTCAGATGCAAATTGTTATATATAGCTATATAAACCCTTTATTTGATGTTTGAAAACTGCTATTCAGAGCTCCAGCAGAATCTTAGAAAACGTCATTCTCTCAGTCTGAGAACATCAGTTTGAGACAATATTTCAGGTTAAACATAACTTTTGAAAACAGCTTCGAATAAGTGTTTCTCTTGTTTATTTCAGATGCAAATTGATATATATAGCTATATAAATCCTTTATTTGATGTTTGAAAACTGCTATTCAGAGCTTCAGCAGAATCTTGGAAAACGTCATTCTCTCAGCCTGTGAAGATCAGTTTGAGACAATATTTCAGGTTAAACATAACTTTTGAAAACAGCTTCGAATAAATGTTTCTCTTGTTTATTTCAGATGCAAATTGTTATATATAGCTATATAAACCCTTTATTTGATGTTTGAAAACTGCTATTCAGAGCTCCAGCAGAATCTTAGAAAACGTCATTCTCTCGGTCTGAGAACATCAGTTTGAGACAATATTTCAGGTTAAACATAACTTTTGAAAACAGCTTCGAATAAGTGTTTCTCTTGTTTATTTCAGATGCAAATTGATATATATAGCTATATAAACCCTTTATTTGATGTTTGAAAACTGCTATTCAGAGCTTCAGCAGAATCTTGGAAAACGTCATTCTCTCAGCCTGTGAAGATCAGTTTGAGACAATATTTCAGGTTAAACATAACTTTTGAAAACAGCTTCGAATAAATGTTTCTCTTGTTTATTTCAGATGCAAATTGATATATATAGCTATATAAACCCTTTATTTGATGTTTGAAAACTGCTATTCAGAGCTCTAGCAGAATCTTAGAAAACGTCATTCTCTCAGCCTGTGAAGATCAGTTTGAGACAGTATTTCATGTTAAACATAACTTTTGAAAACAGCTTCGAATAAGTGTTTCTCTTGTTTATTTCAGATGCAAATTGATATATATAGCTATATAAACCCTTTATTTGATGTTTGAAAACTGCTATTCAGAGCTCCAGCAGAATCTTAGAAAACGTCATTCTCTCGGTCTGAGAACATCAGTTTGAGACAATATTTCAGGTTAAACATAACTTTTGAAAACAGCTTCGAATAAGTGTTTCTCTTGTTTATTTCTAATGCAAATTGATATATATAGCTATATAAACCCTTTATTTGATGTTTGAAAACTGCTATTCAGAGCTCCAGCAGAATCTTAGAAAACGTCATTCTCTCGGTCTGAGAACATCAGTTTGAGACAATATTTCAGGTTAAACATAACTTTTGAAACCAGCTTCGAATAAGTGTTTCTCTTGTTTATTTCTGATGCAAATTGATATATATAGCTATATAAGCCCTTTATTTGATGTTTGAAAACTGCTATTCAGAGCTTCAGCAGAATCTTGGAAAACGTCATTCTCTCAGCCTGTGAAGATCAGTTTGAGACAATATTTCAGGTTTAACATAACTTTTGAAAACAGCTTCGAATAAATGTTTCTCTTGTTTATTTCAGATGCAAATTGTTATATATAGCTATATAAACCCTTTATTTGATGTTTGAAAACTGCTATTCAGAGCTCCAGCAGAATCTTAGAAAACGTCATTCTCTCAGTCTGAGAACATCAGTTTGAGACAATATTTCAGGTTAAACATAACTTTTGAAAACAGCTTCGAATAAGTGTTTCTCTTGTTTATTTCAGATGCAAATTGATATATATAGCTATATAAACCCTTTATTTTATGTTTGAAAACGGTTATTCAGAGCTCCAGCAGAATCTTGGAAAACGTCATTCTCTCAGTCTGAGAAGATCAGTTTGAGACAATATTTCAGGTTAAACATAACTTTTGAAAACAGCTTCGAATAAAGGTTTCTCTTGTTTATTTCAGATGCAAATTGTTATATATAGCTATATAAACCCTTTATTTGATGTTTGAAAACTGCTATTCAGAGCTCCAGCAGAATCTTAGAAAACGTCATTCTCTCAGTCTGAGAACATCAGTTTGAGACAATGTTTCAGGTTAAACATAACTTTTGAAAACAGCTTTGAATAAGTTTTTCTCTTGTTTATTTCAGATGCAAATTGATATATATAGCTATATAAATCCTTTATTTGATGTTTGAAAACTGCTATTCAGAGCTCCAGCAGAATCTTAGAAAACGTCATTCTCTCAGTCTGAGAACATCAGTTTGAGACAATGTTTCAGGTTAAACATAACTTTTGAAAACAGCTTTGAATAAGTTTTTCTCTTGTTTATTTCAGATGCAAATTGATATATATAGCTATATAAACCCTTTATTTGATGTTTGAAAACTGTTATTCAGAGCTCCAGCAGAATCTTGGAAAACGTCATTCTCTCAGTCTGAGAAGATCAGTTTGAGACAATATTTCAGGTTAAACATAACTTTTGAAAACAGCTTCGAATAAATGTTTCTCTTGTTTATTTCAGATGCAAATTGATATATATAGCTAGATAAACCCTTTATTTGATGTTTGAAAACTGCTATTCAGAGCTCCAGCAGAATCTTAGAAAACGTCATTCTCTCAGTCTGAGAACATCAGTTTGAGACAATGTTTCAGGTTAAACATAACTTTTGAAAACAGCTTTGAATAAGTTTTTCTCTTGTTTATTTCAGATGCAAATTGATATATATAGCTATATAAATCCTTTATTTGATGTTTGAAAACTGCTATTCAGAGCTTCAGCAGAATCTTGGAAAACGTCATTCTCTCAGCCTGTGAAGATCAGTTTGAGACAATATTTCAGGTTAAACATAACTTTTGAAAACAGCTTCGAATAAATGTTTCTCTTGTTTATTTCAGATGCAAATTGTTATATATAGCTATATAAACCCTTTATTTGATGTTTGAAAACTGCTATTCAGAGCTCCAGCAGAATCTTAGAAAACGTCATTCTCTCGGTCTGAGAACATCAGTTTGAGACAATATTTCAGGTTAAACATAACTTTTGAAAACAGCTTCGAATAAGTGTTTCTCTTGTTTATTTCAGATGCAAATTGATATATATAGCTATATAAACCCTTTATTTGATGTTTGAAAACTGCTATTCAGAGCTTCAGCAGAATCTTGGAAAACGTCATTCTCTCAGCCTGTGAAGATCAGTTTGAGACAATATTTCAGGTTAAACATAACTTTTGAAAACAGCTTCGAATAATTGTTTCTCTTGTTTATTTCAGATGCAAATTGTTATATATAGCTATATAAACCCTTTATTTGATGTTTGAAAACTGCTATTCAGAGCTCCAGCAGAATCTTAGAAAACGTCATTCTCTCGGTCTGAGAACATCAGTTTGAGACAATATTTCAGGTTAAACATAACTTTTGAAAACAGCTTCGAATAAGTGTTTCTCTTGTTTATTTCTGATGCAAATTGATATATATAGCTATATAAACCCTTTATTTGATGTTTGAAAACTGTTATTCAGAGCTCCAGCAGAATCTTGGAAAACGTCATTCTCTCAGCCTGTGAAGATCAGTTTGAGACAGTATTTCATGTTAAACATAACTTTTGAAAACAGCTTCGAATAAGTGTTTCTCTTGTTTATTTCAGATGCAAATTGATATATATAGCTATATAAACCCTTTATTTGATGTTTGAAAACTGCTATTCAGAGCTCCATCAGAATCTTAGAAAACGTCATTCTCTCGGTCTGAGAACATCAGTTTGAGACAATATTTCAGGTTAAACATAACTTTTGAAAACAGCTTCGAATAAGTGTTTCTCTTGTTTATTTCTAATGCAAATTGATATATATAGCTATATAAACCCTTTATTTGATGTTTGAAAACTGCTATTCAGAGCTCCAGCAGAATCTTAGAAAACGTCATTCTCTCGGTCTGAGAACATCAGTTTGAGACAATATTTCAGGTTAAACATAACTTTTGAAAACAGCTTCGAATAAGTGTTTCTCTTGTTTATTTCTGATGCAAATTGATATATATAGCTATATAAACCCTTTATTTGATGTTTGAAAACTGTTATTCAGAGCTCCAGCAGAATCTTGGAAAACGTCATTCTCTCAGCCTGTGAAGATCAGTTTGAGACAGTATTTCATGTTAAACATAACTTTTGAAAACAGCTTTGAATAAGTGTTTCTCTTGTTTATTTCAGATGCAAATTGATATATATAGCTATATAAACCCTTTATTTGATGTTTGAAAACTGCTATTCAGAGCTCCAGCAGAATCTTAGAAAACGTCATTCTCTCGGTCTGAGAACATCAGTTTGAGACAATATTTCAGGTTAAACATAACTTTTGAAAACAGCTTCGAATAAGTGTTTCTCTTGTTTATTTCTGATGCAAATTGATATATATAGCTATATAAACCCTTTATTTGATGTTTGAAAACTGCTATTCAGAGCTCCAGCAGAATCTTAGAAAACGTCATTCTCTCGGTCTGAGAACATCAGTTTGAGACAATATTTCAGGTTAAACATAACTTTTGAAACCAGCTTCGAATAAGTGTTTCTCTTGTTTATTTCAGATGCAAATTGATATATATAGCTATATAAGCCCTTTATTTGATGTTTGAAAACTGCTATTCAGAGCTTCAGCAGAATCTTGGAAAACGTCATTCTCTCAGCCTGTGAAGATCAGTTTGAGACAATATTTCAGGTTTAACATAACTTTTGAAAACAGCTTCGAATAAATGTTTCTCTTGTTTATTTCAGATGCAAATTGTTATATATAGCTATATAAACCCTTTATTTGATGTTTGAAAACTGCTATTCAGAGCTCCAGCAGAATCTTAGAAAACGTCATTCTCTCGGTCTGAGAACATCAGTTTGAGACAATATTTCAGGTTAAACATAACTTTTGAAAACAGCTTCGAATAAGTGTTTCTCTTGTTTATTTCTGATGCAAAATGATATATAGCTATATAAACCCTTTATTTGATGTTTGAAAACTGTTATTCAGAGCTCCAGCAGAATCTTGGAAAACGTCATTCTCTCAGCCTGTGAAGATCAGTTTGAGACAGTATTTCATGTTAAACATAACTTTTGAAAACAGCTTCGAATAAGTGTTTCTCTTGTTTATTTCAGATGTAAATTGATATATATAGCTATATAAACCCTTTATTTGATGTTTGAAAACTGCTATTCAGAGCTCCAGCAGAATCTTAGAAAACGTCATTCTCTCGGTCTGAGAACATCAGTTTGAGACAATATTTCAGGTTAAACATAACTTTTGAAAACAGCTTCGAATAAGTGTTTCTCTTGTTTATTTCTGATGCAAATTGATATATATAGCTATATAAACCCTTTATTTGATGTTTGAAAACTGCTATTCAGAGCTCCAGCAGAATCTTAGAAAACGTCATTCTCTCGGTCTGAGAACATCAGTTTGAGACAATATTTCAGGTTAAACATAACTTTTGAAACCAGCTTCGAATAAGTGTTTCTCTTGTTTATTTCAGATGCAAATTGATATATATAGCTATATAAACCCTTTATTTGATGTTTGAAAACTGCTATTCAGAGCTCTAGCAGAATCTTAGAAAACGTCATTCTCTCAGCCTGTGAAGATCAGTTTGAGACAGTATTTCATGTTAAACATAACTTTTGAAAACAGCTTCGAATAAGTGTTTCTCTTGTTTATTTCAGATGCAAATTGATATATATAGCTATATAAACCCTTTATTTGATGTTTGAAAACTGCTATTCAGAGCTCCAGCAGAATCTTAGAAAACGTCATTCTCTCGGTCTGAGAACATCAGTTTGAGACAATATTTCAGGTTAAACATAACTTTTGAAAACAGCTTCGAATAAGTGTTTCTCTTGTTTATTTCTAATGCAAATTGATATATATAGCTATATAAACCCTTTATTTGATGTTTGAAAACTGCTATTCAGAGCTCCAGCAGAATCTTAGAAAACGTCATTCTCTCGGTCTGAGAACATCAGTTTGAGACAATATTTCAGGTTAAACATAACTTTTGAAACCAGCTTCGAATAAGTGTTTCTCTTGTTTATTTCTGATGCAAATTGATATATATAGCTATATAAGCCCTTTATTTGATGTTTGAAAACTGCTATTCAGAGCTTCAGCAGAATCTTGGAAAACGTCATTCTCTCAGCCTGTGAAGATCAGTTTGAGACAATATTTCAGGTTTAACATAACTTTTGAAAACAGCTTCGAATAAATGTTTCTCTTGTTTATTTCAGATGCAAATTGTTATATATAGCTATATAAACCCTTTATTTGATGTTTGAAAACTGCTATTCAGAGCTCCAGCAGAATCTTAGAAATCGTCATTCTCTCAGTCTGAGAACATCAGTTTGAGACAATATTTCAGGTTAAACATAACTTTTGAAAACAGCTTCGAATAAGTGTTTCTCTTGTTTATTTCAGATGCAAATTGATATATATAGCTATATAAACCCTTTATTTTATGTTTGAAAACGGTTATTCAGAGCTCCAGCAGAATCTTGGAAAACGTCATTCTCTCAGTCTGAGAAGATCAGTTTGAGACAATATTTCAGGTTAAACATAACTTTTGAAAACAGCTTCGAATAAAGGTTTCTCTTGTTTATTTCAGATGCAAATTGTTATATATAGCTATATAAACCCTTTATTTGATGTTTGAAAACTGCTATTCAGAGCTCCAGCAGAATCTTAGAAAACGTCATTCTCTCAGTCTGAGAACATCAGTTTGAGACAATGTTTCAGGTTAAACATAACTTTTGAAAACAGCTTTGAATAAGTTTTTCTCTTGTTTATTTCAGATGCAAATTGATATATATAGCTATATAAATCCTTTATTTGATGTTTGAAAACTGCTATTCAGAGCTCCAGCAGAATCTTAGAAAACGTCATTCTCTCAGTCTGAGAACATCAGTTTGAGACAATGTTTCAGGTTAAACATAACTTTTGAAAACAGCTTTGAATAAGTTTTTCTCTTGTTTATTTCAGATGCAAATTGATATATATAGCTATATAAACCCTTTATTTGATGTTTGAAAACTGTTATTCAGAGCTCCAGCAGAATCTTGGAAAACGTCATTCTCTCAGTCTGAGAAGATCAGTTTGAGACAATATTTCAGGTTAAACATAACTTTTGAAAACAGCTTCGAATAAATGTTTCTCTTGTTTATTTCAGATGCAAATTGATATATATAGCTAGATAAACCCTTTATTTGATGTTTGAAAACTGCTATTCAGAGCTCCAGCAGAATCTTAGAAAACGTCATTCTCTCAGTCTGAGAACATCAGTTTGAGACAATGTTTCAGGTTAAACATAACTTTTGAAAACAGCTTTGAATAAGTTTTTCTCTTGTTTATTTCAGATGCAAATTGATATATATAGCTATATAAATCCTTTATTTGATGTTTGAAAACTGCTATTCAGAGCTTCAGCAGAATCTTGGAAAACGTCATTCTCTCAGCCTGTGAAGATCAGTTTGAGACAATATTTCAGGTTAAACATAACTTTTGAAAACAGCTTCGAATAAATGTTTCTCTTGTTTATTTCAGATGCAAATTGTTATATATAGCTATATAAACCCTTTATTTGATGTTTGAAAACTGCTATTCAGAGCTCCAGCAGAATCTTAGAAAACGTCATTCTCTCGGTCTGAGAACATCAGTTTGAGACAATATTTCAGGTTAAACATAACTTTTGAAAACAGCTTCGAATAAGTGTTTCTCTTGTTTATTTCAGATGCAAATTGATATATATAGCTATATAAACCCTTTATTTGATGTTTGAAAACTGCTATTCAGAGCTTCAGCAGAATCTTGGAAAACGTCATTCTCTCAGCCTGTGAAGATCAGTTTGAGACAATATTTCAGGTTAAACATAACTTTTGAAAACAGCTTCGAATAATTGTTTCTCTTGTTTATTTCAGATGCAAATTGTTATATATAGCTATATAAACCCTTTATTTGATGTTTGAAAACTGCTATTCAGAGCTCCAGCAGAATCTTAGAAAACGTCATTCTCTCGGTCTGAGAACATCAGTTTGAGACAATATTTCAGGTTAAACATAACTTTTGAAAACAGCTTCGAATAAGTGTTTCTCTTGTTTATTTCTGATGCAAATTGATATATATAGCTATATAAACCCTTTATTTGATGTTTGAAAACTGTTATTCAGAGCTCCAGCAGAATCTTGGAAAACGTCATTCTCTCAGCCTGTGAAGATCAGTTTGAGACAGTATTTCATGTTAAACATAACTTTTGAAAACAGCTTCGAATAAGTGTTTCTCTTGTTTATTTCAGATGCAAATTGATATATATAGCTATATAAACCCTTTATTTGATGTTTGAAAACTGCTATTCAGAGCTCCATCAGAATCTTAGAAAACGTCATTCTCTCGGTCTGAGAACATCAGTTTGAGACAATATTTCAGGTTAAACATAACTTTTGAAAACAGCTTCGAATAAGTGTTTCTCTTGTTTATTTCTAATGCAAATTGATATATATAGCTATATAAACCCTTTATTTGATGTTTGAAAACTGCTATTCAGAGCTCCAGCAGAATCTTAGAAAACGTCATTCTCTCGGTCTGAGAACATCAGTTTGAGACAATATTTCAGGTTAAACATAACTTTTGAAAACAGCTTCGAATAAGTGTTTCTCTTGTTTATTTCTGATGCAAATTGATATATATAGCTATATAAACCCTTTATTTGATGTTTGAAAACTGTTATTCAGAGCTCCAGCAGAATCTTGGAAAACGTCATTCTCTCAGCCTGTGAAGATCAGTTTGAGACAGTATTTCATGTTAAACATAACTTTTGAAAACAGCTTTGAATAAGTGTTTCTCTTGTTTATTTCAGATGCAAATTGATATATATAGCTATATAAACCCTTTATTTGATGTTTGAAAACTGCTATTCAGAGCTCCAGCAGAATCTTAGAAAACGTCATTCTCTCGGTCTGAGAACATCAGTTTGAGACAATATTTCAGGTTAAACATAACTTTTGAAAACAGCTTCGAATAAGTGTTTCTCTTGTTTATTTCTGATGCAAATTGATATATATAGCTATATAAACCCTTTATTTGATGTTTGAAAACTGCTAATCAGAGCTCCAGCAGAATCTTAGAAAACGTCATTCTCTCGGTCTGAGAACATCAGTTTGAGACAATATTTCAGGTTAAACATAACTTTTGAAACCAGCTTCGAATAAGTGTTTCTCTTGTTTATTTCAGATGCAAATTGATATATATAGCTATATAAGCCCTTTATTTGATGTTTGAAAACTGCTATTCAGAGCTTCAGCAGAATCTTGGAAAACGTCATTCTCTCAGCCTGTGAAGATCAGTTTGAGACAATATTTCAGGTTTAACATAACTTTTGAAAACAGCTTCGAATAAATGTTTCTCTTGTTTATTTCAGATGCAAATTGTTATATATAGCTATATAAACCCTTTATTTGATGTTTGAAAACTGCTATTCAGAGCTCCAGCAGAATCTTAGAAAACGTCATTCTCTCGGTCTGAGAACATCAGTTTGAGACAATATTTCAGGTTAAACATAACTTTTGAAAACAGCTTCGAATAAGTGTTTCTCTTGTTTATTTCTGATGCAAAATGATATATAGCTATATAAACCCTTTATTTGATGTTTGAAAACTGTTATTCAGAGCTCCAGCAGAATCTTGGAAAACGTCATTCTCTCAGCCTGTGAAGATCAGTTTGAGACAGTATTTCATGTTAAACATAACTTTTGAAAACAGCTTCGAATAAGTGTTTCTCTTGTTTATTTCAGATGTAAATTGATATATATAGCTATATAAACCCTTTATTTGATGTTTGAAAACTGCTATTCAGAGCTCCAGCAGAATCTTAGAAAACGTCATTCTCTCGGTCTGAGAACATCAGTTTGAGACAATATTTCAGGTTAAACATAACTTTTGAAAACAGCTTCGAATAAGTGTTTCTCTTGTTTATTTCTGATGCAAATTGATATATATAGCTATATAAACCCTTTATTTGATGTTTGAAAACTGCTATTCAGAGCTCCAGCAGAATCTTAGAAAACGTCATTCTCTCGGTCTGAGAACATCAGTTTGAGACAATATTTCAGGTTAAACATAACTTTTGAAACCAGCTTCGAATAAGTGTTTCTCTTGTTTATTTCAGATGCAAATTGATATATATAACTATATAAGTCCTTTATTTGATGTTTGAAAACTGCTATTCAGAGCTTCAGCAGAATCTTGGAAAACGTCATTCTCTCAGCCTGTGAAGATCAGTTTGAGACAATATTTCAGGTTAAACATAACTTTTGAAAACAGCTTCGAATAAATGTTTCTCTTGTTTATTTCAGATGCAAATTGTTATATATAGCTATATAAACCCTTTATTTGATGTTTGAAAACTGCTATTCAGAGCTCCAGCAGAATCTTAGAAAACGTCATTCTCTCAGTCTGAGAACATCAGTTTGAGACAATATTTCAGGTTAACATAACTTTTGAAAACAGCTTCGAATAAGTGTTTCTCTTGTTTATTTCAGATGCAAATTGATATATATAGCTATATAAACCCTTTATTTGATGTTTTAAAACTGTTATTCAGAGCTCCAGCAGAATCTTGGAAAACGTCATTCTCTCGGTCTGAGAACATCAGTTTGAGACAATATTTCAGGTTAAACATAACTTTTGAAAACAGCTTCGAATAAATGTTTCTCTTGTTTATTTCAGATGCAAATTGATATATATAGCTATATAAACCCTTTATTTGATGTTTGAAAACTGCTATTCAGAGCTCCAGCAGAATCTTAGAAAACGTCATTCTCTCGGTCTGAGAACATCAGTTTGAGACAATATTTCAGGTTAAACATAACTTTTGAAACCAGCTTCGAATAAGTGTTTCTCTTGTTTATTTCAGATGCAAATTGATATATATAACTATATAAGCCCTTTATTTGATGTTTGAAAACTGCTATTCAGAGCTTCAGCAGAATCTTGGAAAACGTCATTCTCTCAGCCTGTGAAGATCAGTTTGAGACAATATTTCAGGTTAAACATAACTTTTGAAACCAGCTTCGAATAAGTGTTTCTCTTGTTTATTTCAGATGCAAATTGATATATATAGCTATATAAGCCCTTTATTTGATGTTTGAAAACTGCTATTCAGAGCTTCAGCAGAATCTTGGAAAACGTCATTCTCTCAGCCTGTGAAGATCAGTTTGAGACAATATTTCAGGTTTAACATAACTTTTGAAAACAGCTTCGAATAAATGTTTCTCTTGTTTATTTCAGATGCAAATTGTTATATATAGCTATATAAACCCTTTATTTGATGTTTGAAAACTGCTATTCAGAGCTCCAGCAGAATCTTAGAAAACGTCATTCTCTCGGTCTGAGAACATCAGTTTGAGACAATATTTCAGGTTAAACATAACTTTTGAAAACAGCTTCGAATAAGTGTTTCTCTTGTTTATTTCTGATGCAAAATGATATATAGCTATATAAACCCTTTATTTGATGTTTGAAAACTGTTATTCAGAGCTCCAGCAGAATCTTGGAAAACGTCATTCTCTCAGCCTGTGAAGATCAGTTTGAGACAGTATTTCATGTTAAACATAACTTTTGAAAACAGCTTCGAATAAGTGTTTCTCTTGTTTATTTCAGATGTAAATTGATATATATAGCTATATAAACCCTTTATTTGATGTTTGAAAACTGCTATTCAGAGCTCCAGCAGAATCTTAGAAAACGTCATTCTCTCGGTCTGAGAACATCAGTTTGAGACAATATTTCAGGTTAAACATAACTTTTGAAAACAGCTTCGAATAAGTGTTTCTCTTGTTTATTTCTGATGCAAATTGATATATATAGCTATATAAACCCTTTATTTGATGTTTGAAAACTGCTATTCAGAGCTCCAGCAGAATCTTAGAAAACGTCATTCCCTCGGTCTGAGAACATCAGTTTGAGACAATATTTCAGGTTAAACATAACTTTTGAAACCAGCTTCGAATAAGTGTTTCTCTTGTTTATTTCAGATGCAAATTGATATATATAACTATATAAGTCCTTTATTTGATGTTTGAAAACTGCTATTCAGAGCTTCAGCAGAATCTTGGAAAACGTCATTCTCTCAGCCTGTGAAGATCAGTTTGAGACAATATTTCAGGTTAAACATAACTTTTGAAAACAGCTTCGAATAAATGTTTCTCTTGTTTATTTCAGATGCAAATTGTTATATATAGCTATATAAACCCTTTATTTGATGTTTGAAAACTGCTATTCAGAGCTCCAGCAGAATCTTAGAAAACGTCATTCTCTCAGTCTGAGAACATCAGTTTGAGACAATATTTCAGGTTAACATAACTTTTGAAAACAGCTTCGAATAAGTGTTTCTCTTGTTTATTTCAGATGCAAATTGATATATATAGCTATATAAACCCTTTATTTGATGTTTTAAAACTGTTATTCAGAGCTCCAGCAGAATCTTGGAAAACGTCATTCTCTCGGTCTGAGAACATCAGTTTGAGACAATATTTCAGGTTAAACATAACTTTTGAAAACAGCTTCGAATAAATGTTTCTCTTGTTTATTTCAGATGCAAATTGATATATATAGCTATATAAACCCTTTATTTGATGTTTGAAAACTGCTATTCAGAGCTCCAGCAGAATCTTAGAAAACGTCATTCTCTCGGTCTGAGAACATCAGTTTGAGACAATATTTCAGGTTAAACATAACTTTTGAAACCAGCTTCGAATAAGTGTTTCTCTTGTTTATTTCAGATGCAAATTGATATATATAACTATATAAGCCCTTTATTTGATGTTTGAAAACTGCTATTCAGAGCTTCAGCAGAATCTTGGAAAACGTCATTCTCTCAGCCTGTGAAGATCAGTTTGAGACAATATTTCAGGTTAAACATAACTTTTGAAAACAGCTTCGAATAAATGTTTCTCTTGTTTATTTCAGATGCAAATTGTTATATATAGCTATATAAACCCTTTATTTGATGTTTGAAAACTGCTATTCAGAGCTCCAGCAGAATCTTAGAAAACGTCATTCTCTCAGTCTGAGAACATCAGTTTGAGACAATGTTTCAGGTTAAACATAACTTTTGAAAACAGCTTTGAATAAGTTTTTCTCTTGTTTATTTCAGATGCAAATTGATATATATAGCTATATAAATCCTTTATTTGATGTTTGAAAACTGCTATTCAGAGCTTCAGCAGAATCTTGGAAAACGTCATTCTCTCAGCCTGTGAAGATCAGTTTGAGACAATATTTCAGGTTAAACATAACTTTTGAAAACAGCTTCGAATAAATGTTTCTCTTGTTTATTTCAGATGGAAATTGATATATATAGCTATATAAACCCTTTATTTGATGTTTGAAAACTGCTATTCAGAGCTCCAGCAGAATCTTAGAAAACGTCATTCTCTCAGTCTGAGAACATCAGTTTGAGACAATATTTCAGGTTAAACATAACTTTTGAAAACAGCTTCGAATAAGTGTTTCTCTTGTTTATTTCTGATGCAAATTGATATATATAGCTATATAAACCCTTTATTTGATGTTTGAAAACTGCTATTCAGAGCTCCAGCAGAATCTTAGAAAACGTCATTCTCTCAGTCTGAGAACATCAGTTTGAGACAATGTTTCAGGTTAAACATAACTTTTGAAAACAGCTTCGAATAAATGTTTCTCTTGTTTATTTCAGATGCAAATTGATATATATAGCTATATAAACCCTTTATTTGATGTTTGAAAACTGCTATTCAGAGCTCCAGCAGAATCTTAGAAAACGTCATTCTCTCGGTCTGAGAACATCAGTTTGAGACAATATTTCAGGTTAAACATAACTTTTGAAACCAGCTTCGAATAAGTGTTTCTCTTGTTTATTTCAGATGCAAATTGATATATATAGCTATATAAACCCTTTATTTGATGTTTGAAAACTGCTATTCAGAGCTCCAGCAGAATCTTAGAAAACGTCATTCTCTCAGTCTGAGAACATCATTTTGAGACAATGTTTCAGGTTAAACATAACTTTTGAAAACAGCTTTGAATAAGTTTTTCTCTTGTTTATTTCAGATGCAAATTGATATATATAGCTATATAAATCCTTTATTTGATGTTTGAAAACTGCTATTCAGAGCTTCAGCAGAATCTTGGAAAACGTCATTCTCTCAGCCTGTGAAGATCAGTTTGAGACAATATTTCAGGTTAAACATAACTTTTGAAAACAGCTTCGAATAAATGTTTCTCTTGTTTATTTCAGATGCAAATTGTTATATATAGCTATATAAACCCTTTATTTGATGTTTGAAAACTGCTATTCAGAGCTCCAGCAGAATCTTAGAAAACGTCATTCTCTCGGTCTGAGAACATCAGTTTGAGACAATATTTCAGGTTAAACATAACTTTTGAAAACAGCTTCGAATAAGTGTTTCTCTTGTTTATTTCAGATGCAAATTGATATATATAGCTATATAAACCCTTTATTTGATGTTTGAAAACTGCTATTCAGAGCTTCAGCAGAATCTTGGAAAACGTCATTCTCTCAGCCTGTGAAGATCAGTTTGAGACAATATTTCAGGTTAAACATAACTTTTGAAAACAGCTTCGAATAAATGTTTCTCTTGTTTATTTCAGATGCAAATTGATATATATAGCTATATAAACCCTTTATTTGATGTTTGAAAACTGCTATTCAGAGCTCCAGCAGAATCTTAGAAAACGTCATTCTCTCGGTCTGAGAACATCAGTTTGAGACAATATTTCAGGTTAAACATAACTTTTGAAAACAGCTTCGAATAAGTGTTTCTCTTGTTTATTTCAGATGCAAATTGATATATATAGCTATATAAACCCTTTATTTGATGTTTGAAAACTGCTATTCAGAGCTCCAGCAGAATCTTAGAAAACGTCATTCTCTCAGTCTGAGAACATCAGTTTGAGACAATATTTCAGGTTAAACATAACTTTTGAAAACAGCTTCGAATAAATGTTTCTCTTGTTTATTTCAGATGCAAATTGATATTTATAGCTATATAAATCCTTTATTTGATGTTTGAAAACTGCTATTCAGAGCTTCAGCAGAATCTTGGAAAACGTCATTCTCTCAGCCTGTGAAGATCAGTTTGAGACAATATTTCAGGTTAAACATAACTTTTGAAAACAGCTTCGAATAAATGTTTCTCTTGTTTATTTCAGATGCAAATTGTTATATATAGCTATATAAACCCTTTATTTGATGTTTGAAAACTGCTATTCAGAGCTCCAGCAGAATCTTAGAAAACGTCATTCTCTCGGTCTGAGAACATCAGTTTGAGACAATATTTCAGGTTAAACATAACTTTTGAAAACAGCTTCGAATAAGTGTTTCTCTTGTTTATTTCTGATGCAAATTGATATATATAGCTATATAAACCCTTTATTTGATGTTTGAAAACTGTTATTCAGAGCTCCAGCAGAATCTTGGAAAACGTCATTCTCTCAGCCTGTGAAGATCAGTTTGAGACAGTATTTCATGTTAAACATAACTTTTGAAAACAGCTTCGAATAAGTGTTTCTCTTGTTTATTTCAGATGCAAATTGATATATATAGCTATATAAACCCTTTATTTGATGTTTGAAAACTGCTATTCAGAGCTCCAGCAGAATCTTAGAAAACGTCATTCTCTCGGTCTGAGAACATCAGTTTGAGACAATATTTCAGGTTAAACATAACTTTTGAAAACAGCTTCGAATAAGTGTTTCTCTTGTTTATTTCTGATGCAAATTGATATATATAGCTATATAAACCCTTTATTTGATGTTTGAAAACTGCTATTCAGAGCTCCAGCAGAATCTTAGAAAACGTCATTCTCTCGGTCTGAGAACATCAGTTTGAGACAATATTTCAGGTTAAACATAACTTTTGAAACCAGATTCGAATAAGTGTTTCTCTTGTTTATTTCAGATGCAAATTGATATATATAGCTATATAAGCCCTTTATTTGATGTTTGAAAACTGCTATTCAGAGCTTCAGCAGAATCTTGGAAAACGTCATTCTCTCAGCCTGTGAAGATCAGTTTGAGACAATATTTCAGGTTTAACATAACTTTTGAAAACAGCTTCGAATAAATGTTTCTCTTGTTTATTTCAGATGCAAATTGTTATATATAGCTATATAAACCCTTTATTTGATGTTTGAAAACTGCTATTCAGAGCTCCAGCAGAATCTTAGAAAACGTCATTCTCTCAGTCTGAGAACATCAGTTTGAGACAATATTTCAGGTTAAACATAACTTTTGAAAACAGCTTCGAATAAGTGTTTCTCTTGTTTATTTCAGATGCAAATTGATATATATAGCTATATAAATCCTTTATTTGATGTTTGAAAACTGCTATTCAGAGCTTCAGCAGAATCTTGGAAAACGTCATTCTCTCAGCCTGTGAAGATCAGTTTGAGACAATATTTCAGGTTAAACATAACTTTTGAAAACAGCTTCGAATAAATGTTTCTCTTGTTTATTTCAGATGCAAATTGTTATATATAGCTATATAAACCCTTTATTTGATGTTTGAAAACTGCTATTCAGAGCTCCAGCAGAATCTTAGAAAACGTCATTCTCTCGGTCTGAGAACATCAGTTTGAGACAATATTTCAGGTTAAACATAACTTTTGAAAACAGCTTCGAATAAGTGTTTCTCTTGTTTATTTCAGATGCAAATTGATATATATAGCTATATAAACCCTTTATTTGATGTTTGAAAACTGCTATTCAGAGCTTCAGCAGAATCTTGGAAAACGTCATTCTCTCAGCCTGTGAAGATCAGTTTGAGACAATATTTCAGGTTAAACATAACTTTTGAAAACAGCTTCGAATAAATGTTTCTCTTGTTTATTTCAGATGCAAATTGATATATATAGCTATATAAACCCTTTATTTGATGTTTGAAAACTGCTATTCAGAGCTCCAGCAGAATCTTAGAAAACGTCATTCTCTCGGTCTGAGAACATCAGTTTGAGACAATATTTCAGGTTAAACATAACTTTTGAAAACAGCTTCGAATAAGTGTTTCTCTTGTTTATTTCAGATGCAAATTGATATATATAGCTATATAAACCCTTTATTTGATGTTTGAAAACTGCTATTCAGAGCTCCAGCAGAATCTTAGAAAACGTCATTCTCTCAGTCTGAGAACATCAGTTTGAGACAATATTTCAGGTTAAACATAACTTTTGAAAACAGCTTCGAATAAATGTTTCTCTTGTTTATTTCAGATGCAAATTGATATATATAGCTATATAAATCCTTTATTTGATGTTTGAAAACTGCTATTCAGAGCTTCAGCAGAATCTTGGAAAACGTCATTCTCTCAGCCTGTGAAGATCAGTTTGAGACAATATTTCAGGTTAAACATAACTTTTGAAAACAGCTTCGAATAAATGTTTCTCTTGTTTATTTCAGATGCAAATTGTTATATATAGCTATATAAACCCTTTATTTGATGTTTGAAAACTGCTATTCAGAGCTCCAGCAGAATCTTAGAAAACGTCATTCTCTCGGTCTGAGAACATCAGTTTGAGACAATATTTCAGGTTAAACATAACTTTTGAAAACAGCTTCGAATAAGTGTTTCTCTTGTTTATTTCTGATGCAAATTGATATATATAGCTATATAAACCCTTTATTTGATGTTTGAAAACTGTTATTCAGAGCTCCAGCAGAATCTTGGAAAACGTCATTCTCTCAGCCTGTGAAGATCAGTTTGAGACAGTATTTCATGTTAAACATAACTTTTGAAAACAGCTTCGAATAAGTGTTTCTCTTGTTTATTTCAGATGCAAATTGATATATATAGCTATATAAACCCTTTATTTGATGTTTGAAAACTGCTATTCAGAGCTCCAGCAGAATCTTAGAAAACGTCATTCTCTCGGTCTGAGAACATCAGTTTGAGACAATATTTCAGGTTAAACATAACTTTTGAAAACAGCTTCGAATAAGTGTTTCTCTTGTTTATTTCTGATGCAAATTGATATATATAGCTATATAAACCCTTTATTTGATGTTTGAAAACTGCTATTCAGAGCTCCAGCAGAATCTTAGAAAACGTCATTCTCTCGGTCTGAGAACATCAGTTTGAGACAATATTTCAGGTTAAACATAACTTTTGAAACCAGATTCGAATAAGTGTTTCTCTTGTTTATTTCAGATGCAAATTGATATATATAGCTATATAAGCCCTTTATTTGATGTTTGAAAACTGCTATTCAGAGCTTCAGCAGAGTCTTGGAAAACGTCATTCTCTCAGCCTGTGAAGATCAGTTTGAGACAATATTTCAGGTTTAACATAACTTTTGAAAACAGCTTCGAATAAATGTTTCTCTTGTTTATTTCAGATGCAAATTGTTATATATAGCTATATAAACCCTTTATTTGATGTTTGAAAACTGCTATTCAGAGCTCCAGCAGAATCTTAGAAAACGTCATTCTCTCAGTCTGAGAACATCAGTTTGAGACAATATTTCAGGTTAAACATAACTTTTGAAAACAGCTTCGAATAAGTGTTTCTCTTGTTTATTTCAGATGCAAATTGATATATATAGCTATATAAATCCTTTATTTGATGTTTGAAAACTGCTATTCAGAGCTTCAGCAGAATCTTGGAAAACGTCATTCTCTCAGCCTGTGAAGATCAGTTTGAGACAATATTTCAGGTTAAACATAACTTTTGAAAACAGCTTCGAATAAATGTTTCTCTTGTTTATTTCAGATGCAAATTGTTATATATAGCTATATAAACCCTTTATTTGATGTTTGAAAACTGCTATTCAGAGCTCCAGCAGAATCTTAGAAAACGTCATTCTCTCGGTCTGAGAACATCAGTTTGAGACAATATTTCAGGTTAAACATAACTTTTGAAAACAGCTTCGAATAAGTGTTTCTCTTGTTTATTTCAGATGCAAATTGATATATATAGCTATATAAACCCTTTATTTGATGTTTGAAAACTGCTATTCAGAGCTTCAGCAGAATCTTGGAAAACGTCATTCTCTCAGCCTGTGAAGATCAGTTTGAGACAATATTTCAGGTTAAACATAACTTTTGAAAACAGCTTCGAATAAATGTTTCTCTTGTTTATTTCAGATGCAAATTGATATATATAGCTATATAAACCCTTTATTTGATGTTTGAAAACTGCTATTCAGAGCTCTAGCAGAATCTTAGAAAACGTCATTCTCTCAGCCTGTGAAGATCAGTTTGAGACAGTATTTCATGTTAAACATAACTTTTGAAAACAGCTTCGAATAAGTGTTTCTCTTGTTTATTTCAGATGCAAATTGATATATATAGCTATATAAACCCTTTATTTGATGTTTGAAAACTGCTATTCAGAGCTCCAGCAGAATCTTAGAAAACGTCATTCTCTCGGTCTGAGAACATCAGTTTGAGACAATATTTCAGGTTAAACATAACTTTTGAAAACAGCTTCGAATAAGTGTTTCTCTTGTTTATTTCTAATGCAAATTGATATATATAGCTATATAAACCCTTTATTTGATGTTTGAAAACTGCTATTCAGAGCTCCAGCAGAATCTTAGAAAACGTCATTCTCTCGGTCTGAGAACATCAGTTTGAGACAATATTTCAGGTTAAACATAACTTTTGAAACCAGCTTCGAATAAGTGTTTCTCTTGTTTATTTCTGATGCAAATTGATATATATAGCTATATAAGCCCTTTATTTGATGTTTGAAAACTGCTATTCAGAGCTTCAGCAGAATCTTGGAAAACGTCATTCTCTCAGCCTGTGAAGATCGGTTTGAGACAATATTTCAGGTTTAACATAACTTTTGAAAACAGCTTCGAATAAATGTTTCTCTTGTTTATTTCAGATGCAAATTGTTATATATAGCTATATAAACCCTTTATTTGATGTTTGAAAACTGCTATTCAGAGCTCCAGCAGAATCTTAGAAAACGTCATTCTCTCAGTCTGAGAACATCAGTTTGAGACAATATTTCAGGTTAAACATAACTTTTGAAAACAGCTTCGAATAAGTGTTTCTCTTGTTTATTTCAGATGCAAATTGATATATATAGCTATATAAACCCTTTATTTGATGTTTGAAAACGGTTATTCAGAGCTCCAGCAGAATCTTGGAAAACGTCATTCTCTCAGTCTGAGAAGATCAGTTTGAGACAATATTTCAGGTTAAACATAACTTTTGAAAACAGCTTCGAATAAAGGTTTCTCTTGTTTATTTCAGATGCAAATTGTTATATATAGCTATATAAACCCTTTATTTGATGTTTGAAAACTGCTATTCAGAGCTCCAGCAGAATCTTAGAAAACGTCATTCTCTCAGTCTGAGAACATCAGTTTGAGACAATGTTTCAGGTTAAACATAACTTTTGAAAACAGCTTTGAATAAGTTTTTCTCTTGTTTATTTCAGATGCAAATTGATATATATAGCTATATAAATCCTTTATTTGATGTTTGAAAACTGCTATTCAGAGCTCCAGCAGAATCTTAGAAAACGTCATTCTCTCAGTCTGAGAACATCAGTTTGAGACAATGTTTCAGGTTAAACATAACTTTTGAAAACAGCTTTGAATAAGTTTTTCTCTTGTTTATTTCAGATGCAAATTGATATATATAGCTATATAAACCCTTTATTTGATGTTTGAAAACTGTTATTCAGAGCTCCAGCAGAATCTTGGAAAACGTCATTCTCTCAGTCTGAGAAGATCAGTTTGAGACAATATTTCAGGTTAAACATAACTTTTGAAAACAGCTTCGAATAAATGTTTCTCTTGTTTATTTCAGATGCAAATTGATATATATAGCTAGATAAACCCTTTATTTGATGTTTGAAAACTGCTATTCAGAGCTCCAGCAGAATCTTAGAAAACGTCATTCTCTCAGTCTGAGAACATCAGTTTGAGACAATGTTTCAGGTTAAACATAACTTTTGAAAACAGCTTTGAATAAGTTTTTCTCTTGTTTATTTCAGATGCAAATTGATATATATAGCTATATAAATCCTTTATTTGATGTTTGAAAACTGCTATTCAGAGCTTCAGCAGAATCTTGGAAAACGTCATTCTCTCAGCCTGTGAAGATCAGTTTGAGACAATATTTCAGGTTAAACATAACTTTTGAAAACAGCTTCGAATAAATGTTTCTCTTGTTTATTTCAGATGCAAATTGTTATATATAGCTATATAAACCCTTTATTTGATGTTTGAAAACTGCTATTCAGAGCTCCAGCAGAATCTTAGAAAACGTCATTCTCTCGGTCTGAGAACATCAGTTTGAGACAATATTTCAGGTTAAACATAACTTTTGAAAACAGCTTCGAATAAGTGTTTCTCTTGTTTATTTCAGATGCAAATTGATATATATAGCTATATAAACCCTTTATTTGATGTTTGAAAACTGCTATTCAGAGCTTCAGCAGAATCTTGGAAAACGTCATTCTCTCAGCCTGTGAAGATCAGTTTGAGACAATATTTCAGGTTAAACATAACTTTTGAAAACAGCTTCGAATAATTGTTTCTCTTGTTTATTTCAGATGCAAATTGTTATATATAGCTATATAAACCCTTTATTTGATGTTTGAAAACTGCTATTCAGAGCTCCAGCAGAATCTTAGAAAACGTCATTCTCTCGGTCTGAGAACATCAGTTTGAGACAATATTTCAGGTTAAACATAACTTTTGAAAACAGCTTCGAATAAGTGTTTCTCTTGTTTATTTCTGATGCAAATTGATATATATAGCTATATAAACCCTTTATTTGATGTTTGAAAACTGTTATTCAGAGCTCCAGCAGAATCTTGGAAAACGTCATTCTCTCAGCCTGTGAAGATCAGTTTGAGACAGTATTTCATGTTAAACATAACTTTTGAAAACAGCTTCGAATAAGTGTTTCTCTTGTTTATTTCAGATGCAAATTGATATATATAGCTATATAAACCCTTTATTTGATGTTTGAAAACTGCTATTCAGAGCTCCATCAGAATCTTAGAAAACGTCATTCTCTCGGTCTGAGAACATCAGTTTGAGACAATATTTCAGGTTAAACATAACTTTTGAAAACAGCTTCGAATAAGTGTTTCTCTTGTTTATTTCTAATGCAAATTGATATATATAGCTATATAAACCCTTTATTTGATGTTTGAAAACTGCTATTCAGAGCTCCAGCAGAATCTTAGAAAACGTCATTCTCTCGGTCTGAGAACATCAGTTTGAGACAATATTTCAGGTTAAACATAACTTTTGAAAACAGCTTCGAATAAGTGTTTCTCTTGTTTATTTCTGATGCAAATTGATATATATAGCTATATAAACCCTTTATTTGATGTTTGAAAACTGTTATTCAGAGCTCCAGCAGAATCTTGGAAAACGTCATTCTCTCAGCCTGTGAAGATCAGTTTGAGACAGTATTTCATGTTAAACATAACTTTTGAAAACAGCTTTGAATAAGTGTTTCTCTTGTTTATTTCAGATGCAAATTGATATATATAGCTATATAAACCCTTTATTTGATGTTTGAAAACTGCTATTCAGAGCTCCAGCAGAATCTTAGAAAACGTCATTCTCTCGGTCTGAGAACATCAGTTTGAGACAATATTTCAGGTTAAACATAACTTTTGAAAACAGCTTCGAATAAGTGTTTCTCTTGTTTATTTCTGATGCAAATTGATATATATAGCTATATAAACCCTTTATTTGATGTTTGAAAACTGCTATTCAGAGCTCCAGCAGAATCTTAGAAAACGTCATTCTCTCGGTCTGAGAACATCAGTTTGAGACAATATTTCAGGTTAAACATAACTTTTGAAACCAGCTTCGAATAAGTGTTTCTCTTGTTTATTTCAGATGCAAATTGATATATATAGCTATATAAGCCCTTTATTTGATGTTTGAAAACTGCTATTCAGAGCTTCAGCAGAATCTTGGAAAACGTCATTCTCTCAGCCTGTGAAGATCAGTTTGAGACAATATTTCAGGTTTAACATAACTTTTGAAAACAGCTTCGAATAAATGTTTCTCTTGTTTATTTCAGATGCAAATTGTTATATATAGCTATATAAACCCTTTATTTGATGTTTGAAAACTGCTATTCAGAGCTCCAGCAGAATCTTAGAAAACGTCATTCTCTCGGTCTGAGAACATCAGTTTGAGACAATATTTCAGGTTAAACATAACTTTTGAAAACAGCTTCGAATAAGTGTTTCTCTTGTTTATTTCTGATGCAAAATGATATATAGCTATATAAACCCTTTATTTGATGTTTGAAAACTGTTATTCAGAGCTCCAGCAGAATCTTGGAAAACGTCATTCTCTCAGCCTGTGAAGATCAGTTTGAGACAGTATTTCATGTTAAACATAACTTTTGAAAACAGCTTCGAATAAGTGTTTCTCTTGTTTATTTCAGATGCAAATTGATATATATAGCTATATAAACCCTTTATTTGATGTTTGAAAACTGCTATTCAGAGCTCCAGCAGAATCTTAGAAAACGTCATTCTCTCGGTCTGAGAACATCAGTTTGAGACAATATTTCAGGTTAAACATAACTTTTGAAAACAGCTTCGAATAAGTGTTTCTCTTGTTTATTTCTGATGCAAATTGATATATATAGCTATATAAACCCTTTATTTGATGTTTGAAAACTGCTATTCAGAGCTCCAGCAGAATCTTAGAAAACGTCATTCTCTCGGTCTGAGAACATCAGTTTGAGACAATATTTCAGGTTAAACATAACTTTTGAAACCAGCTTCGAATAAGTGTTTCTCTTGTTTATTTCAGATGCAAATTGATATATATAACTATATAAGTCCTTTATTTGATGTTTGAAAACTGCTATTCAGAGCTTCAGCAGAATCTTGGAAAACGTCATTCTCTCAGCCTGTGAAGATCAGTTTGAGACAATATTTCAGGTTAAACATAACTTTTGAAAACAGCTTCGAATAAATGTTTCTCTTGTTTATTTCAGATGCAAATTGTTATATATAGCTATATAAACCCTTTATTTGATGTTTGAAAACTGCTATTCAGAGCTCCAGCAGAATCTTAGAAAACGTCATTCTCTCAGTCTGAGAACATCAGTTTGAGACAATATTTCAGGTTAACATAACTTTTGAAAACAGCTTCGAATAAGTGTTTCTCTTGTTTATTTCAGATGCAAATTGATATATATAGCTATATAAACCCTTTATTTGATGTTTTAAAACTGTTATTCAGAGCTCCAGCAGAATCTTGGAAAACGTCATTCTCTCGGTCTGAGAACATCAGTTTGAGACAATATTTCAGGTTAAACATAACTTTTGAAAACAGCTTCGAATAAATGTTTCTCTTGTTTATTTCAGATGCAAATTGATATATATAGCTATATAAACCCTTTATTTGATGTTTGAAAACTGCTATTCAGAGCTCCAGCAGAATCTTAGAAAACGTCATTCTCTCGGTCTGAGAACATCAGTTTGAGACAATATTTCAGGTTAAACATAACTTTTGAAACCAGCTTCGAATAAGTGTTTCTCTTGTTTATTTCAGATGCAAATTGATATATATAACTATATAAGCCCTTTATTTGATGTTTGAAAACTGCTATTCAGAGCTTCAGCAGAATCTTGGAAAACGTCATTCTCTCAGCCTGTGAAGATCAGTTTGAGACAATATTTCAGGTTAAACATAACTTTTGAAAACAGCTTCGAATAAATGTTTCTCTTGTTTATTTCAGATGCAAATTGTTATATATAGCTATATAAACCCTTTATTTGATGTTTGAAAACTGCTATTCAGAGCTCCAGCAGAATCTTAGAAAACGTCATTCTCTCAGTCTGAGAACATCAGTTTGAGACAATGTTTCAGGTTAAACATAACTTTTGAAAACAGCTTTGAATAAGTTTTTCTCTTGTTTATTTCAGATGCAAATTGATATATATAGCTATATAAATCCTTTATTTGATGTTTGAAAACTGCTATTCAGAGCTTCAGCAGAATCTTGGAAAACGTCATTCTCTCAGCCTGTGAAGATCAGTTTGAGACAATATTTCAGGTTAAACATAACTTTTGAAAACAGCTTCGAATAAATGTTTCTCTTGTTTATTTCAGATGGAAATTGATATATATAGCTATATAAACCCTTTATTTGATGTTTGAAAACTGCTATTCAGAGCTCCAGCAGAATCTTAGAAAACGTCATTCTCTCAGTCTGAGAACATCAGTTTGAGACAATATTTCAGGTTAAACATAACTTTTGAAAACAGCTTCGAATAAGTGTTTCTCTTGTTTATTTCTGATGCAAATTGATATATATAGCTATATAAACCCTTTATTTGATGTTTGAAAACTGCTATTCAGAGCTCCAGCAGAATCTTAGAAAACGTCATTCTCTCAGTCTGAGAACATCAGTTTGAGACAATGTTTCAGGTTAAACATAACTTTTGAAAACAGCTTCGAATAAATGTTTCTCTTGTTTATTTCAGATGCAAATTGATATATATAGCTATATAAACCCTTTATTTGATGTTTGAAAACTGCTATTCAGAGCTCCAGCAGAATCTTAGAAAACGTCATTCTCTCGGTCTGAGAACATCAGTTTGAGACAATATTTCAGGTTAAACATAACTTTTGAAACCAGCTTCGAATAAGTGTTTCTCTTGTTTATTTCAGATGCAAATTGATATATATAGCTATATAAACCCTTTATTTGATGTTTGAAAACTGCTATTCAGAGCTCCAGCAGAATCTTAGAAAACGTCATTCTCTCAGTCTGAGAACATCATTTTGAGACAATGTTTCAGGTTAAACATAACTTTTGAAAACAGCTTTGAATAAGTTTTTCTCTTGTTTATTTCAGATGCAAATTGATATATATAGCTATATAAATCCTTTATTTGATGTTTGAAAACTGCTATTCAGAGCTTCAGCAGAATCTTGGAAAACGTCATTCTCTCAGCCTGTGAAGATCAGTTTGAGACAATATTTCAGGTTAAACATAACTTTTGAAAACAGCTTCGAATAAATGTTTCTCTTGTTTATTTCAGATGCAAATTGTTATATATAGCTATATAAACCCTTTATTTGATGTTTGAAAACTGCTATTCAGAGCTCCAGCAGAATCTTAGAAAACGTCATTCTCTCGGTCTGAGAACATCAGTTTGAGACAATATTTCAGGTTAAACATAACTTTTGAAAACAGCTTCGAATAAGTGTTTCTCTTGTTTATTTCAGATGCAAATTGATATATATAGCTATATAAACCCTTTATTTGATGTTTGAAAACTGCTATTCAGAGCTTCAGCAGAATCTTGGAAAACGTCATTCTCTCAGCCTGTGAAGATCAGTTTGAGACAATATTTCAGGTTAAACATAACTTTTGAAAACAGCTTCGAATAAATGTTTCTCTTGTTTATTTCAGATGCAAATTGATATATATAGCTATATAAACCCTTTATTTGATGTTTGAAAACTGCTATTCAGAGCTCCAGCAGAATCTTAGAAAACGTCATTCTCTCGGTCTGAGAACATCAGTTTGAGACAATATTTCAGGTTAAACATAACTTTTGAAAACAGCTTCGAATAAGTGTTTCTCTTGTTTATTTCAGATGCAAATTGATATATATAGCTATATAAACCCTTTATTTGATGTTTGAAAACTGCTATTCAGAGCTCCAGCAGAATCTTAGAAAACGTCATTCTCTCAGTCTGAGAACATCAGTTTGAGACAATATTTCAGGTTAAACATAACTTTTGAAAACAGCTTCGAATAAATGTTTCTCTTGTTTATTTCAGATGCAAATTGATATATATAGCTATATAAATCCTTTATTTGATGTTTGAAAACTGCTATTCAGAGCTTCAGCAGAATCTTGGAAAACGTCATTCTCTCAGCCTGTGAAGATCAGTTTGAGACAATATTTCAGGTTAAACATAACTTTTGAAAACAGCTTCGAATAAATGTTTCTCTTGTTTATTTCAGATGCAAATTGTTATATATAGCTATATAAACCCTTTATTTGATGTTTGAAAACTGCTATTCAGAGCTCCAGCAGAATCTTAGAAAACGTCATTCTCTCGGTCTGAGAACATCAGTTTGAGACAATATTTCAGGTTAAACATAACTTTTGAAAACAGCTTCGAATAAGTGTTTCTCTTGTTTATTTCTGATGCAAATTGATATATATAGCTATATAAACCCTTTATTTGATGTTTGAAAACTGTTATTCAGAGCTCCAGCAGAATCTTGGAAAACGTCATTCTCTCAGCCTGTGAAGATCAGTTTGAGACAGTATTTCATGTTAAACATAACTTTTGAAAACAGCTTCGAATAAGTGTTTCTCTTGTTTATTTCAGATGCAAATTGATATATATAGCTATATAAACCCTTTATTTGATGTTTGAAAACTGCTATTCAGAGCTCCAGCAGAATCTTAGAAAACGTCATTCTCTCGGTCTGAGAACATCAGTTTGAGACAATATTTCAGGTTAAACATAACTTTTGAAAACAGCTTCGAATAAGTGTTTCTCTTGTTTATTTCTGATGCAAATTGATATATATAGCTATATAAACCCTTTATTTGATGTTTGAAAACTGCTATTCAGAGCTCCAGCAGAATCTTAGAAAACGTCATTCTCTCGGTCTGAGAACATCAGTTTGAGACAATATTTCAGGTTAAACATAACTTTTGAAACCAGATTCGAATAAGTGTTTCTCTTGTTTATTTCAGATGCAAATTGATATATATAGCTATATAAGCCCTTTATTTGATGTTTGAAAACTGCTATTCAGAGCTTCAGCAGAATCTTGGAAAACGTCATTCTCTCAGCCTGTGAAGATCAGTTTGAGACAATATTTCAGGTTTAACATAACTTTTGAAAACAGCTTCGAATAAATGTTTCTCTTGTTTATTTCAGATGCAAATTGTTATATATAGCTATATAAACCCTTTATTTGATGTTTGAAAACTGCTATTCAGAGCTACAGCAGAATCTTAGAAAACGTCATTCTCTCAGTCTGAGAACATCAGTTTGAGACAATATTTCAGGTTAAACATAACTTTTGAAAACAGCTTCGAATAAGTGTTTCTCTTGTTTATTTCAGATGCAAATTGATATATATAGCTATATAAATCCTTTATTTGATGTTTGAAAACTGCTATTCAGAGCTTCAGCAGAATCTTGGAAAACGTCATTCTCTCAGCCTGTGAAGATCAGTTTGAGACAATATTTCAGGTTAAACATAACTTTTGAAAACAGCTTCGAATAAATGTTTCTCTTGTTTATTTCAGATGCAAATTGTTATATATAGCTATATAAACCCTTTATTTGATGTTTGAAAACTGCTATTCAGAGCTCCAGCAGAATCTTAGAAAACGTCATTCTCTCGGTCTGAGAACATCAGTTTGAGACAATATTTCAGGTTAAACATAACTTTTGAAAACAGCTTCGAATAAGTGTTTCTCTTGTTTATTTCAGATGCAAATTGATATATATAGCTATATAAACCCTTTATTTGATGTTTGAAAACTGCTATTCAGAGCTTCAGCAGAATCTTGGAAAACGTCATTCTCTCAGCCTGTGAAGATCAGTTTGAGACAATATTTCAGGTTAAACATAACTTTTGAAAACAGCTTCGAATAAATGTTTCTCTTGTTTATTTCAGATGCAAATTGATATATATAGCTATATAAACCCTTTATTTGATGTTTGAAAACTGCTATTCAGAGCTCTAGCAGAATCTTAGAAAACGTCATTCTCTCAGCCTGTGAAGATCAGTTTGAGACAGTATTTCATGTTAAACATAACTTTTGAAAACAGCTTCGAATAAGTGTTTCTCTTGTTTATTTCAGATGCAAATTGATATATATAGCTATATAAACCCTTTATTTGATGTTTGAAAACTGCTATTCAGAGCTCCAGCAGAATCTTAGAAAACGTCATTCTCTCGGTCTGAGAACATCAGTTTGAGACAATATTTCAGGTTAAACATAACTTTTGAAAACAGCTTCGAATAAGTGTTTCTCTTGTTTATTTCTAATGCAAACTGATATATATAGCTATATAAACCCTTTATTTGATGTTTGAAAACTGCTATTCAGAGCTCCAGCAGAATCTTAGAAAACGTCATTCTCTCGGTCTGAGAACATCAGTTTGAGACAATATTTCAGGTTAAACATAACTTTTGAAACCAGCTTCGAATAAGTGTTTCTCTTGTTTATTTCTGATGCAAATTGATATATATAGCTATATAAGCCCTTTATTTGATGTTTGAAAACTGCTATTCAGAGCTTCAGCAGAATCTTGGAAAACGTCATTCTCTCAGCCTGTGAAGATCAGTTTGAGACAATATTTCAGGTTTAACATAACTTTTGAAAACAGCTTCGAATAAATGTTTCTCTTGTTTATTTCAGATGCAAATTGTTATATATAGCTATATAAACCCTTTATTTGATGTTTGAAAACTGCTATTCAGAGCTCCAGCAGAATCTTAGAAAACGTCATTCTCTCAGTCTGAGAACATCAGTTTGAGACAATATTTCAGGTTAAACATAACTTTTGAAAACAGCTTCGAATAAGTGTTTCTCTTGTTTATTTCAGATGCAAATTGATATATATAGCTATATAAACCCTTTATTTGATGTTTGAAAACGGTTATTCAGAGCTCCAGCAGAATCTTGGAAAACGTCATTCTCTCAGTCTGAGAAGATCAGTTTGAGACAATATTTCAGGTTAAACATAACTTTTGAAAACAGCTTCGAATAAAGGTTTCTCTTGTTTATTTCAGATGCAAATTGTTATATATAGCTATATAAACCCTTTATTTGATGTTTGAAAACTGCTATTCAGAGCTCCAGCAGAATCTTAGAAAACGTCATTCTCTCAGTCTGAGAACATCAGTTTGAGACAATGTTTCAGGTTAAACATAACTTTTGAAAACAGCTTTGAATAAGTTTTTCTCTTGTTTATTTCAGATGCAAATTGATATATATAGCTATATAAATCCTTTATTTGATGTTTGAAAACTGCTATTCAGAGCTCCAGCAGAATCTTAGAAAACTTCATTCTCTCAGTCTGAGAACATCAGTTTGAGACAATGTTTCAGGTTAAACATAACTTTTGAAAACAGCTTTGAATAAGTTTTTCTCTTGTTTATTTCAGATGCAAATTGATATATATAGCTATATAAACCCTTTATTTAATGTTTGAAAACTGTTATTCAGAGCTCCAGCAGAATCTTGGAAAACGTCATTCTCTCAGTCTGAGAAGATCAGTTTGAGACAATATTTCAGGTTAAACATAACTTTTGAAAACAGCTTCGAATAAATGTTTCTCTTGTTTATTTCAGATGCAAATTGATATATATAGCTAGATAAACCCTTTATTTGATGTTTGAAAACTGCTATTCAGAGCTCCAGCAGAATCTTAGAAAACGTCATTCTCTCAGTCTGAGAACATCAGTTTGAGACAATGTTTCAGGTTAAACATAACTTTTGAAAACAGCTTTGAATAAGTTTTTCTCTTGTTTATTTCAGATGCAAATTGATATATATAGCTATATAAATCCTTTATTTGATGTTTGAAAACTGCTATTCAGAGCTTCAGCAGAATCTTGGAAAACGTCATTCTCTCAGCCTGTGAAGATCAGTTTGAGACAATATTTCAGGTTAAACATAACTTTTGAAAACAGCTTCGAATAAATGTTTCTCTTGTTCATTTCAGATGCAAATTGTTATATATAGCTATATAAACCCTTTATTTGATGTTTGAAAACTGCTATTCAGAGCTCCAGCAGAATCTTAGAAAACGTCATTCTCTCGGTCTGAGAACATCAGTTTGAGACAATATTTCAGGTTAAACATAACTTTTGAAAACAGCTTCGAATAAGTGTTTCTCTTGTTTATTTCAGATGCAAATTGATATATATAGCTATATAAACCCTTTATTTGATGTTTGAAAACTGCTATTCAGAGCTTCAGCAGAATCTTGGAAAACGTCATTCTCTCAGCCTGTGAAGATCAGTTTGAGACAATATTTCAGGTTAAACATAACTTTTGAAAACAGCTTCGAATAAATGTTTCTCTTGTTTATTTCAGATGCAAATTGTTATATATAGCTATATAAACCCTTTATTTGATGTTTGAAAACTGCTATTCAGAGCTCCAGCAGAATCTTAGAAAACGTCATTCTCTCGGTCTGAGAACATCAGTTTGAGACAATATTTCAGGTTAAACATAACTTTTGAAAACAGCTTCGAATAAGTGTTTCTCTTGTTTATTTCTGATGCAAATTGATATATATAGCTATATAAACCCTTTATTTGATGTTTGAAAACTGTTATTCAGAGCTCCAGCAGAATCTTGGAAAACGTCATTCTCTCAGCCTGTGAAGATCAGTTTGAGACAGTATTTCATGTTAAACATTACTTTTGAAAACAGCTTCGAATAAGTGTTTCTCTTGTTTATTTCAGATGCAAATTGATATATATAGCTATATAAACCCTTTATTTGATGTTTGAAAACTGCTATTCAGAGCTCCATCAGAATCTTAGAAAACGTCATTCTCTCGGTCTGAGAACATCAGTTTGAGACAATATTTCAGGTTAAACATAACTTTTGAAAACAGCTTCGAATAAGTGTTTCTCTTGTTTATTTCTAATGCAAATTGATATATATAGCTATATAAACCCTTTATTTGATGTTTGAAAACTGCTATTCAGAGCTCCAGCAGAATCTTAGAAAACGTCATTCTCTCGGTCTGAGAACATCAGTTTGAGACAATATTTCAGGTTAAACATAACTTTTGAAAACAGCTTCGAATAAGTGTTTCTCTTGTTTATTTCTGATGCAAATTGATATATATAGCTATATAAACCCTTTATTTGATGTTTGAAAACTGTTATTCAGAGCTCCAGCAGAATCTTGGAAAACGTCATTCTCTCAGCCTGTGAAGATCAGTTTGAGACAGTATTTCATGTTAAACATAACTTTTGAAAACAGCTTCGAATAAGTGTTTCTCTTGTTTATTTCAGATGCAAATTGATATATATAGCTATATAAACCCTTTATTTGATGTTTGAAAACTGCTATTCAGAGCTCCAGCAGAATCTTAGAAAACGTCATTCTCTCGGTCTGAGAACATCAGTTTGAGACAATATTTCAGGTTAAACATAACTTTTGAAAACAGCTTCGAATAAGTGTTTCTCTTGTTTATTTCTGATGCAAATTGATATATATAGCTATATAAACCCTTTATTTGATGTTTGAAAACTGCTATTCAGAGCTCCAGCAGAATCTTAGAAAACGTCATTCTCTCGGTCTGAGAACATCAGTTTGAGACAATATTTCAGGTTAAACATAACTTTTGAAACCAGCTTCGAATAAGTGTTTCTCTTGTTTATTTCAGATGCAAATTGATATATATAGCTATATAAGCCCTTTATTTGATGTTTGAAAACTGCTATTCAGAGCTTCAGCAGAATCTTGGAAAACGTCATTCTCTCAGCCTGTGAAGATCAGTTTGAGACAATATTTCAGGTTTAACATAACTTTTGAAAACAGCTTCGAATAAATGTTTCTCTTGTTTATTTCAGATGCAAATTGTTATATATAGCTATATAAACCCTTTATTTGATGTTTGAAAACTGCTATTCAGAGCTCCAGCAGAATCTTAGAAAACGTCATTCTCTCGGTCTGAGAACATCAGTTTGAGACAATATTTCAGGTTAAACATAACTTTTGAAAACAGCTTCGAATAAGTGTTTCTCTTGTTTATTTCTGATGCAAATTGATATATATAGCTATATAAACCCTTTATTTGATGTTTGAAAACTGTTATTCAGAGCTCCAGCAGAATCTTGGAAAACGTCATTCTCTCAGCCTGTGAAGATCAGTTTGAGACAGTATTTCATGTTAAACATAACTTTTGAAAACAGCTTCGAATAAGTGTTTCTCTTGTTTATTTCAGATGCAAATTGATATATATAGCTATATAAACCCTTTATTTGATGTTTGAAAACTGCTATTCAGAGCTCCAGCAGAATCTTAGAAAACGTCATTCTCTCGGTCTGAGAACATCAGTTTGAGACAATATTTCAGGTTAAACATAACTTTTGAAAACAGCTTCGAATAAGTGTTTCTCTTGTTTATTTCAGATGCAAATTGATATATATAACTATATAAGTCCTTTATTTGATGTTTGAAAACTGCTATTCAGAGCTTCAGCAGAATCTTGGAAAACGTCATTCTCTCAGCCTGTGAAGATCAGTTTGAGACAATATTTCAGGTTAAACATAACTTTTGAAAACAGCTTCGAATAAATGTTTCTCTTGTTTATTTCAGATGCAAATTGTTATATATAGCTATATAAACCCTTTATTTGATGTTTGAAAACTGCTATTCAGAGCTCCAGCAGAATCTTAGAAAACGTCATTCTCTCAGTCTGAGAACATCAGTTTGAGACAATATTTCAGGTTAAACATAACTTTTGAAAACAGCTTCGAATAAGTGTTTCTCTTGTTTATTTCAGATGCAAATTGATATATATAGCTATATAAACCCTTTATTTGATGTTTTAAAACTGTTATTCAGAGCTCCAGCAGAATCTTGGAAAACGTCATTCTCTCGGTCTGAGAACATCAGTTTGAGACAATATTTCAGGTTAAACATAACTTTTGAAAACAGCTTCGAATAAATGTTTCTCTTGTTTATTTCAGATGCAAATTGATATATATAGTTATATAAACCCTTTATTTGATGTTTGAAAACTGCTATTCAGAGCTCCAGCAGAATCTTAGAAAACGTCATTCTCTCGGTCTGAGAACATCAGTTTGAGACAATATTTCAGGTTAAACATAACTTTTGAAACCAGCTTCGAATAAGTGTTTCTCTTGTTTATTTCAGATGCAAATTGATATATATAACTATATAAGCCCTTTATTTGATGTTTGAAAACTGCTATTCAGAGCTTCAGCAGAATCTTGGAAAACGTCATTCTCTCAGCCTGTGAAGATCAGTTTGAGACAATATTTCAGGTTAAACATAACTTTTGAAAACAGCTTCGAATAAATGTTTCTCTTGTTTATTTCAGATGCAAATTGTTATATATAGCTATATAAACCCTTTATTTGATGTTTGAAAACTGCTATTCAGAGCTCCAGCAGAATCTTAGAAAACGTCATTCTCTCAGTCTGAGAACATCAGTTTGAGACAATATTTCAGGTTAAACATAACTTTTGAAAACAGCTTCGAATAAGTGTTTCTCTTGTTTATTTCAGATGCAAATTGATATATATAGCTATATAAACCCTTTATTTGATGTTTTAAAACTGTTATTCAGAGCTCCAGCAGAATCTTGGAAAACGTCATTCTCTCGGTCTGAGAACATCAGTTTGAGACAATATTTCAGGTTAAACATAACTTTTGAAAACAGCTTCGAATAAATGTTTCTCTTGTTTATTTCAGATGCAAATTGATATATATAGTTATATAAACCCTTTATTTGATGTTTGAAAACTGCTATTCAGAGCTCCAGCAGAATCTTAGAAAACGTCATTCTCTCGGTCTGAGAACATCAGTTTGAGACAATATTTCAGGTTAAACATAACTTTTGAAACCAGCTTCGAATAAGTGTTTCTCTTGTTTATTTCAGATGCAAATTGATATATATAACTATATAAGCCCTTTATTTGATGTTTGAAAACTGCTATTCAGAGCTTCAGCAGAATCTTGGAAAACGTCATTCTCTCAGCCTGTGAAGATCAGTTTGAGACAATATTTCAGGTTAAACATAACTTTTGAAAACAGCTTCGAATAAATGTTTCTCTTGTTTATTTCAGATGCAAATTGTTATATATAGCTATATAAACCCTTTATTTGATGTTTGAAAACTGCTATTCAGAGCTCCAGCAGAATCTTAGAAAACGTCATTCTCTCAGTCTGAGAACATCAGTTTGAGACAATGTTTCAGGTTAAACATAACTTTTGAAAACAGCTTTGAATAAGTTTTTCTCTTGTTTATTTCAGATGCAAATTGATATATATAGCTATATAAATCCTTTATTTGATGTTTGAAAACTGCTATTCAGAGCTTCAGCAGAATCTTGGAAAACGTCATTCTCTCAGCCTGTGAAGATCAGTTTGAGACAATATTTCAGGTTAAACATAACTTTTGAAAACAGCTTCGAATAAATGTTTCTCTTGTTTATTTCAGATGGAAATTGATATATATAGCTATATAAACCCTTTATTTGATGTTTGAAAACTGCTATTCAGAGCTCCAGCAGAATCTTAGAAAACGTCATTCTCTCGGTCTGAGAACATCAGTTTGAGACAATATTTCAGGTTAAACATAACTTTTGAAAACAGCTTCGAATAAGTGTTTCTCTTGTTTATTTCAGATGCAAATTGATATATATAGCTATATAAACCCTTTATTTGATGTTTGAAAACTGCTATTCAGAGCTCCAGCAGAATCTTAGAAAACGTCATTCTCTCGGTCTGAGAACATCAGTTTGAGACAATATTTCAGGTTAAACATAACTTTTGAAACCAGCTTCGAATAAGTGTTTCTCTTGTTTATTTCAGATGCAAATTGATATATATAGCTATATAAACCCTTTATTTGATGTTTGAAAACTGCTATTCAGAGCTCCAGCAGAATCTTAGAAAACGTCATTCTCTCAGTCTGAGAACATCATTTTGAGACAATGTTTCAGGTTAAACATAACTTTTGAAAACAGCTTTGAATAAGTTTTTCTCTTGTTTATTTCAGATGCAAATTGATATATATAGCTATATAAATCCTTTATTTGATGTTTGAAAACTGCTATTCAGAGCTCCAGCAGAATTTTAGAAAACGTCATTCTCTCAGTCTGAGAACATCAGTTTGAGACAATATTTCAGGTTAAACATAACTTTTGAAAACAGCTTCGAATAAGTGTTTCTCTTGTTTATTTCAGATGCAAATTGATATATATAGCTATATAAACCCTTTATTTGATGTTTTAAAACTGTTATTCAGAGCTCCAGCAGAATCTTGGAAAACGTCATTCTCTCAGTCTGAGAACATCAGTTTGAGACAATATTTCAGGTTAAACATAACTTTTGAAAACAGCTTCGAATAAATGTTTCTCTTGTTTATTTCAGATGCAAATTGATATATATAGCTATATAAACCCTTTATTTGATGTTTGAAAACTGCTATTCAGAGCTCCAGCAGAATCTTAGAAAACGTCATTCTCTCGGTCTGAGAACATCAGTTTGAGACAATATTTCAGGTTAAACATAACTTTTGAAAACAGCTTCGAATAAGTGTTTCTCTTGTTTATTTCAGATGCAAATTGATATATATAGCTATATAAACCCTTTATTTGATGTTTGAAAACTGCTATTCAGAGCTCCAGCAGAATCTTAGAAAACGTCATTCTCTCAGTCTGAGAACATCAGTTTGAGACAATATTTCAGGTTAAACATAACTTTTGAAAACAGCTTCGAATAAATGTTTCTCTTGTTTATTTCAGATGCAAATTGATATATATAGCTATATAAACCCTTTATTTGATGTTTGAAAACTGCTATTCAGAGCTCCAGCAGAATCTTAGAAAACGTCATTCTCTCAGTCTGAGAACATCAGTTTGAGACAATGTTTCAGGTTAAACATAACTTTTGAAAACAGCTTTGAATAAGTTTTTCTCTTGTTTATTTCAGATGCAAATTGATATATATAGCTATATAAATCCTTTATTTGATGTTTGAAAACTGCTATTCAGAGCTTCAGCAGAATCTTGGAAAACGTCATTCTCTCAGCCTGTGAAGATCAGTTTGAGACAATATTTCAGGTTAAACATAACTTTTGAAAACAGCTTCGAATAAATGTTTCTCTTGTTTATTTCAGATGCAAATTGTTATATATAGCTATATAAACCCTTTATTTGATGTTTGAAAACTGCTATTCAGAGCTCCAGCAGAATCTTAGAAAACGTCATTCTCTCAGTCTGAGAACATCAGTTTGAGACAATGTTTCAGGTTAAACATAACTTTTGAAAACAGCTTTGAATAAGTTTTTCTCTTGTTTATTTCAGATGCAAATTGATATATATAGCTATATAAATCCTTTATTTGATGTTTGAAAACTGCTATTCAGAGCTTCAGCAGAATCTTGGAAAACGTCATTCTCTCAGCCTGTGAAGATCAGTTTGAGACAATATTTCAGGTTAAACATAACTTTTGAAAACAGCTTCGAATAAATGTTTCTCTTGTTTATTTCAGATGCAAATTGTTATATATAGCTATATAAACCCTTTATTTGATGTTTGAAAACTGCTATTCAGAGCTCCAGCAGAATCTTAGAAAACGTCATTCTCTCGGTCTGAGAACATCAGTTTGAGACAATATTTCAGGTTAAACATAACTTTTGAAAACAGCTTTGAATAAGTTTTTCTCTTGTTTATTTCAGATGCAAATTGATATATATAGCTATATAAACCCTTTATTTGATGTTTGAAAACTGCTATTCAGAGCTTCAGCAGAATCTTGGAAAACGTCATTCTCTCAGCCTGTGAAGATCAGTTTGAGACAATATTTCAGGTTAAACATAACTTTTGAAAACAGCTTCGAATAAATGTTTCTCTTGTTTATTTCAGATGCAAATTGATATATATAGCTATATAAACCCTTTATTTGATGTTTGAAAACTGCTATTCAGAGCTCCAGCAGAATCTTAGAAAACGTCATTCTCTCGGTCTGAGAACATCAGTTTGAGACAATATTTCAGGTTAAACATAACTTTTGAAAACAGCTTCGAATAAGTGTTTCTCTTGTTTATTTCAGATGCAAATTGATATATATAGCTATATAAACCCTTTATTTGATGTTTGAAAACTGCTATTCAGAGCTCCAGCAGAATCTTAGAAAACGTCATTCTCTCAGTCTGAGAACATCAGTTTGAGACAATATTTCAGGTTAAACATAACTTTTGAAAACAGCTTCGAATAAATGTTTCTCTTGTTTATTTCAGATGCAAATTGATATATATAGCTATATAAACCCTTTATTTGATGTTTGAAAACTGCTATTCAGAGCTCCAGCAGAATCTTAGAAAACGTCATTCTCTCAGTCTGAGAACATCAGTTTGAGACAATGTTTCAGGTTAAACATAACTTTTGAAAACAGCTTTGAATAAGTTTTTCTCTTGTTTATTTCAGATGCAAATTGATATATATAGCTATATAAATCCTTTATTTGATGTTTGAAAACTGCTATTCAGAGCTTCAGCAGAATCTTGGAAAACGTCATTCTCTCAGCCTGTGAAGATCAGTTTGAGACAATATTTCAGGTTAAACATAACTTTTGAAAACAGCTTCGAATAAATGTTTCTCTTGTTTATTTCAGATGCAAATTGTTATATATAGCTATATAAACCCTTTATTTGATGTTTGAAAACTGCTATTCAGAGCTCCAGCAGAATCTTAGAAAACGTCATTCTCTCGGTCTGAGAACATCAGTTTGAGACAATATTTCAGGTTAAACATAACTTTTGAAAACAGCTTTGAATAAGTTTTTCTCTTGTTTATTTCAGATGCAAATTGATATATATAGCTATATAAATCCTTTATTTGATGTTTGAAAACTGCTATTCAGAGCTTCAGCAGAATCTTGGAAAACGTCATTCTCTCAGCCTGTGAAGATCAGTTTGAGACAATATTTCAGGTTAAACATAACTTTTGAAAACAGCTTCGAATAAATGTTTCTCTTGTTTATTTCAGATGCAAATTGTTATATATAGCTATATAAACCCTTTATTTGATGTTTGAAAACTGCTATTCAGAGCTCCAGCAGAATCTTAGAAAACGTCATTCTCTCGGTCTGAGAACATCAGTTTGAGACAATATTTCAGGTTAAACATAACTTTTGAAAACAGCTTCGAATAAGTTTTTCTCTTGTTTATTTCTGATGCAAATTGATATATATAGCTATATAAACCCTTTATTTGATGTTTGAAAACTGTTATTCAGAGCTCCAGCAGAATCTTGGAAAACGTCATTCTCTCAGCCTGTGAAGATCAGTTTGAGACAGTATTTCATGTTAAACATAACTTTTGAAAACAGCTTCGAATAAGTGTTTCTCTTGTTTATTTCAGATGCAAATTGATATATATAGCTATATAAACCCTTTATTTGATGTTTGAAAACTGCTATTCAGAGCTCCAGCAGAATCTTAGAAAACGTCATTCTCTCGGTCTGAGAACATCAGTTTGAGACAATATTTCAGGTTAAACATAACTTTTGAAAACAGCTTCGAATAAGTGTTTCTCTTGTTTATTTCTGATGCAAATTGATATATATAGCTATATAAACCCTTTATTTGATGTTTGAAAACTGCTATTCAGAGCTCCAGCAGAATCTTAGAAAACGTCATTCTCTCAGTCTGAGAAGATCAGTTTGAGACAATATTTCAGGTTAAACATAACTTTTGAAACCAGCTTCGAATAAGTGTTTCTCTTGTTTATTTCAGATGCAAATTGATATATATAACTATATAAGCCCTTTATTTGATGTTTGAAAACTGTTATTCAGAGCTCCAGCAGAATCTTGGAAAACGTCATTCTCTCAGCCTGTGAAGATCAGTTTGAGACAGTATTTCATGTTAAACATAACTTTTGAAAACAGCTTCGAATAAGTGTTTCTCTTGTTTATTTCAGATGCAAATTGATATATATAGCTATATAAACCCTTTATTTGATGTTTGAAAACTGCTATTCAGAGCTCCAGCAGAATCTTAGAAAACGTCATTCTCTCGGTCTGAGAACATCAGTTTGAGACAATATTTCAGGTTAAACATAACTTTTGAAACCAGCTTCGAATAAGTGTTTCTCTTGTTTTTTTCAGATGCAAATTGATATATATAACTATATAAGCCCTTTATTTGATGTTTGAAAACTGCTATTCAGAGCTTCAGCAGAATCTTGGAAAACGTCATTCTCTCAGCCTGTGAAGATCAGTTTGAGACAATATTTCAGGTTAAACATCACTTTTGAAAACAGCTGCGAATAAATGTTTCTCTTGTTTATTTCAGATGCAAATTGTTATATATAGCTATATAAACCCTTTATTTGATGTTTGAAAACTGCTATTCAGAGCTCCAGCAGAATCTTAGAAAACGTCATTCTCTCAGTCTGAGAACATCAGTTTGAGACAATATTTCAGGTTAAACATAACTTTTGAAAACAGCTTCGAATAAGTGTTTCTCTTGTTTATTTCAGATGCAAATTGATATATATAGCTATATAAACCCTTTATTTGATGTTTTAAAACTGTTATTCAGAGCTCCAGCAGAATCTTGGAAAACGTCATTCTCTCAGTCTGAGAAGATCAGTTTGAGACAATATTTCAGGTTAAACATAACTTTTGAAAACAGCTTCGAATAAATGTTTCTCTTGTTTATTTCAGATGCAAATTGATATATATAGCTATATAAACCCTTTATTTGATGTTTGAAAACTGCTATTCAGAGCTCCAGCAGAATCTTAGAAAACGTCATTCTCTCAGTCTGAGAACATCAGTTTGAGACAATGTTTCAGGTTAAACATAACTTTTGAAAACAGCTTTGAATAAGTTTTTCTCTTGTTTATTTCAGATGCAAATTGATATATATAGCTATATAAATCCTTTATTTGATGTTTGAAAACTGCTATTCAGAGCTCCAGCAGAATCTTAGAAAACGTCATTCTCTCAGTCTGAGAACATCAGTTTGAGACAATGTTTCAGGTTAAACATAACTTTTGAAAACAGCTTTGAATAAGTTTTTCTCTTGTTTATTTCAGATGCAAATTGATATATATAGCTATATAAATCCTTTATTTGATGTTTGAAAACTGCTATTCAGAGCTTCAGCAGAATCTTGGAAAACGTCATTCTCTCAGCCTGTGAAGATCAGTTTGAGACAATATTTCAGGTTAAACATAACTTTTGAAAACAGCTTCGAATAAATGTTTCTCTTGTTTATTTCAGATGCAAATTGTTATATATAGCTATATAAACCCTTTATTTGATGTTTGAAAACTGCTATTCAGAGCTCCAGCAGAATCTTAGAAAACGTCATTCTCTCGGTCTGAGAACATCAGTTTGAGACAATATTTCAGGTTAAACATAACTTTTGAAACCAGCTTCGAATAAGTGTTTCTCTTGTTTATTTCTGATGCAAATTGATATATATAGCTATATAAACCCTTTATTTGATGTTTGAAAACTGTTATTCAGAGCTCCAGCAGAATCTTGGAAAACGTCATTCTCTCAGCCTGTGAAGATCAGTTTGAGACAGTATTTCATGTTAAACATAACTTTTGAAAACAGCTTCGAATAAGTGTTTCTCTTGTTTATTTCAGATGCAAATTGATATATATAGCTATATAAACCCTTTATTTGATGTTTGAAAACTGCTATTCAGAGCTCCAGCAGAATCTTAGAAAACGTCATTCTCTCGGTCTGAGAACATCAGTTTGAGACAATATTTCAGGTTAAACATAACTTTTGAAAACAGCTTCGAATAAGTGTTTCTCTTGTTTATTTCTGATGCAAATTGATATATATAACTATATAAGCCCTTTATTTGATGTTTGAAAACTGCTATTCAGAGCTTCAGCAGAATCTTGGAAAACGTCATTCTCTCAGCCTGTGAAGATCAGTTTGAGACAATATTTCAGGTTAAACATAACTTTTGAAAACAGCTTCGAATAAATGTTTCTCTTGTTTATTTCAGATGCAAATTGTTATATATAGCTTTATAAACCCTTTATTTGATGTTTGAAAACTGCTATTCAGAGCTCCAGCAGAATCTTGGAAAACGTCATTCTCTCAGTCTGAGAACATCAGTTTGAGACAATATTTCAGGTTAAACATAACTTTTGAAAACAGCTTCGAATAAGTGTTTCTCTTGTTTATTTTAGATACAAATTGATATATATAGCTATATCAACCCTTTATTTGATGTTTGAAAACGGTTATTCAGAGCTCCAGCAGAATCTTAGAAAACGTCATTCTCTCAGTCTGAGAACATCAGTTTGAGACAATGTTTCAGGTTAAACATAACTTATGAAAACAGCTTTGAATAAGTTTTTTTCTTGTTTATTTCAGATGCAAATTGATATATATAGCTATATAAACCCTTTATTTGATGTTTGAAAACTGCTATACAGAGCTCCAGCAGAATCTTAGAAAACGTCATTCTCTCAGTCTCAGAACATCAATTTGAGACAATATTTCAGGTTAAACATAACTTTTGAAAACAGCTTGGAATAAATGTTTCTCTTGTTTATTTCAGATGCAAATTGATATATATAGCTATATAAACCCTTTATTTGATGTTTGAAAACTGCTATTCAGAGCTCCAGCAGAATCTTAGAAAACATCATTCTCTCAGTCTGAGAACATCAGTTTGAGACAATATTTCAGGTTAAACATAACTTTTGAAAACAGCTTCGAATAAATGTTTCTCTTGTTTATTTCAGATGCAAATTGATATATATAGCTATATAAACCCTTTATTTGATGTTTGAAAACTGCTATTCAGAGCTCCAGCAGAATCTTAGAAAACGTCATTCTCTCGGTCTGAGAACATCAGTTTGAGACAATATTTCAGGTTAAACATAACTTTTGAAAACAGCTTCGAATAAGTGTTTCTCTTGTTTATTTCTGATGCAAATTGATATATATAGCTATATAAACCCTTTATTTGATGTTTGAAAACTGTTATTCAGAGCTCCAGCAGAATCTTGGAAAACGTCATTCTCTCAGCCTGTGAAGATCAGTTTGAGACAGTATTTCATGTTAAACATAACTTTTGAAAACAGCTTCGAATAAGTGTTTCTCTTGTTTATTTCAGATGCAAATTGATATATATAGCTATATAAACCCTTTATTTGATGTTTGAAAACTGCTATTCAGAGCTCCAGCAGAATCTTAGAAAACGTCATTCTCTCGGTCTGAGAACATCAGTTTGAGACAATATTTCAGGTTAAACATAACTTTTGAAAACAGCTTCGAATAAGTGTTTCTCTTGTTTATTTCTGATGCAAATTGATATATATAGCTATATAAACCCTTTATTTGATGTTTGAAAACTGCTATTCAGAGCTCCAGCAGAATCTTAGAAAACGTCATTCTCTCGGTCTGAGAACATCAGTTTGAGACAATATTTCAGGTTAAACATAACTTTTGAAACCAGCTTCGAATAAGTGTTTCTCTTGTTTATTTCAGATGCAAATTGATATATATAGCTATATAAGCCCTTTATTTGATGTTTGAAAACTGCTATTCAGAGCTTCAGCAGAATCTTGGAAAACGTCATTCTCTCAGCCTGTGAAGATCAGTTTGAGACAATATTTCAGGTTTAACATAACTTTTGAAAACAGCTTCGAATAAATGTTTCTCTTGTTTATTTCAGATGCAAATTGTTATATATAGCTATATAAACCCTTTATTTGATGTTTGAAAACTGCTATTCAGAGCTCCAGCAGAATCTTAGAAAACGTCATTCTCTCAGTCTGAGAACATCAGTTTGAGACAATATTTCAGGTTAAACATAACTTCTGAAAACAGCTTCGAATAAGTGTTTCTCTTGTTTATTTCAGATGCAAATTGATATATATAGCTATATAAACCCTTTATTTGATGTTTTAAAACTGTTATTCAGAGCTCCAGGAGAATCTTGGAAAACGTCATTCTCTCAGTCTGAGAAGATCAGTTTGAGACAATATTTCAGGTTAAACATAACTTTTGAAAACAGCTTCGAATAAGTGTTTCTCTTGTTTATTTCTGATGCAAATTGATATATATAGCTATATAAACCCTTTATTTGATGTTTGAAAACTGCTATTCAGAGCTCCAGCAGAATCTTAGAAAACGTCATTCTCTCAGTCTGAGAACATCAGTTTGAGACAATGTTTCAGGTTAAACATAACTTTTGAAAACAGCTTTGAATAAGTTTTTCTCTTGTTTATTTCAGATGCAAATTGATATATATAGCTATATAAATCCTTTATTTGATGTTTGAAAACTGTTATTCAGAGCTCCAGCAGAATCTTGGAAAACGTCATTCTCTCAGCCTGTGAAGATCAGTTTGAGACAGTATTTCATGTTAAACATAACTTTTGAAAACAGCTTCGAATAAGTGTTTCTCTTGTTTATTTCAGATGCAAATTGATATATATAGCTATATAAACCCTTTATTTGATGTTTGAAAACTGCTATTCAGAGCTCCAGCAGAATCTTAGAAAACGTCATTCTCTCGGTCTGAGAACATCAGTTTGAGACAATATTTCAGGTTAAACATAACTTTTGAAAACAGCTTCGAATAAGTGTTTCTCTTGTTTATTTCTGATGCAAATTGATATATATAGCTATATAAACCCTTTATTTGATGTTTGAAAACTGCTATTCAGAGCTCCAGCAGAATCTTAGAAAACGTCATTCTCTCGGTCTGAGAACATCAGTTTGAGACAATATTTCAGGTTAAACATAACTTTTGAAACCAGCTTCGAATAAGTGTTTCTCTTGTTTATTTCAGATGCAAATTGATATATATAGCTATATAAGCCCTTTATTTGATGTTTGAAAACTGCTATTCAGAGCTTCAGCAGAATCTTGGAAAACGTCATTCTCTCAGCCTGTGAAGATCAGTTTGAGACAATATTTCAGGTTTAACATAACTTTTGAAAACAGCTTCGAATAAATGTTTCTCTTGTTTATTTCAGATGCAAATTGTTATATATAGCTATATAAACCCTTTATTTGATGTTTGAAAACTGCTATTCAGAGCTCCAGCAGAATCTTAGAAAACGTCATTCTCTCAGTCTGAGAACATCAGTTTGAGACAATATTTCAGGTTAAACATAACTTTTGAAAACAGCTTTGAATAAGTGTTTCTCTTGTTTATTTCAGATGCAAATTGATATATATAGCTATATAAACCCTTTATTTGATGTTTTAAAACTGTTATTCAGAGCTCCAGGAGAATCTTGGAAAACGTCATTCTCTCAGTCTGAGAAGATCAGTTTGAGACAATATTTCAGGTTAAACATAACTTTTGAAAACAGCTTCGAATAAGTGTTTCTCTTGTTTATTTCTGATGCAAATTGATATATATAGCTATATAAACCCTTTATTTGATGTTTGAAAACTGCTATTCAGAGCTCCAGCAGAATCTTAGAAAACGTCATTCTCTCGGTCTGAGAACATCAGTTTGAGACAATATTTCAGGTTAAACATAACTTTTGAAACCAGCTTCGAATAAGTGTTTCTCTTGTTTATTTCAGATGCAAATTGATATATATAGCTATATAAGCCCTTTATTTGATGTTTGAAAACTGCTATTCAGAGCTTCAGCAGAATCTTGGAAAACGTCATTCTCTCAGCCTGTGAAGATCAGTTTGAGACAATATTTCAGGTTTAACATAACTTTTGAAAACAGCTTCGAATAAATGTTTCTCTTGTTTATTTCAGATGCAAATTGTTATATATAGCTATATAAACCCTTTATTTGATGTTTGAAAACTGCTATTCAGAGCTCCAGCAGAATCTTAGAAAACGTCATTCTCTCAGTCTGAGAACATCAGTTTGAGACAATATTTCAGGTTAAACATAACTTTTGAAAACAGCTTTGAATAAGTGTTTCTCTTGTTTATTTCAGATGCAAATTGATATATATAGCTATATAAACCCTTTATTTGATGTTTTAAAACTGTTATTCAGAGCTCCAGCAGAATCTTGGAAAACGTCATTCTCTCAGTCTGAGAAGATCAGTTTGAGACAATATTTCAGGTTAAACATAACTTTTGAAAACAGCTTCGAATAAATGTTTCTCTTGTTTATTTCAGATGCAAATTGATATATATAGCTATATAAACCCTTTATTTGATGTTTGAAAACTGCTATTCAGAGCTCCAGCAGAATCTTAGAAAACGTCATTCTCTCAGTCTGAGAACATCAGTTTGAGACAATGTTTCAGGTTAAACATAACTTTTGAAAACAGCTTTGAATAAGTTTTTCTCTTGTTTATTTCAGATGCAAATTGATATATATAGCTATATAAATCCTTTATTTGATGTTTGAAAACTGCTATTCAGAGCTTCAGCAGAATCTTGGAAAACGTCATTCTCTCAGCCTGTGAAGATCAGTTTGAGACAATATTTCAGGTTAAACATAACTTTTGAAAACAGCTTCGAATAAATGTTTCTCTTGTTTATTTCAGATGCAAATTGTTATATATAGCTATATAAACCCTTTATTTGATGTTTGAAAACTGCTATTCAGAGCTCCAGCAGAATCTTAGAAAACGTCATTCTCTCGGTCTGAGAACATCAGTTTGAGACAATATTTCAGGTTAAACATAACTTTTGAAAACAGCTTCGAATAAGTGTTTCTCTTGTTTATTTCAGATGCAAATTGATATATATAGCTATATAAACCCTTTATTTGATGTTTGAAAACTGCTATTCAGAGCTTCAGCAGAATCTTGGAAAACGTCATTCTCTCAGCCTGTGAAGATCAGTTTGAGACAATATTTCAGGTTAAACATAACTTTTGAAAACAGCTTCGAATAAATGTTTCTCTTGTTTATTTCAGATGCAAATTGATATATATAGCTATATAAACCCTTTATTTGATGTTTGAAAACTGCTATTCAGAGCTCCAGCAGAATCTTAGAAAACGTCATTCTCTCGGTCTGAGAACATCAGTTTGAGACAATATTTCAGGTTAAACATAACTTTTGAAAACAGCTTCGAATAAGTGTTTCTCTTGTTTATTTCAGATGCAAATTGATATATATAGCTATATAAACCCTTTATTTGATGTTTGAAAACTGCTATTCAGAGCTCCAGCAGAATCTTAGAAAACGTCATTCTCTCGGTCTGAGAACATCAGTTTGAGACAATATTTCAGGTTAAACATAACTTTTGAAACCAGCTTCGAATAAGTGTTTCTCTTGTTTATTTCAGATGCAAATTGATATATATAGCTATATAAACCCTTTATTTGATGTTTAAAAACTGCTATTCAGAGCTCCAGCAGAATCTTAGAAAACGTCATTCTCTCAGTCTGAGAACATCATTTTGAGACAATGTTTCAGGTTAAACATAACTTTTGAAAACAGCTTTGAATAAGTTTTTCTCTTGTTTATTTCAGATGCAAATTGATATATATAGCTATATAAATCCTTTATTTGATGTTTGAAAACTGCTATTCAGAGCTCCAGCAGAATTTTAGAAAACGTCATTCTCTCAGTCTGAGAACATCAGTTTGAGACAATATTTCAGGTTAAACATAACTTTTGAAAACAGCTTCGAATAAGTGTTTCTCTTGTTTATTTCAGATGCAAATTGATATATATAGCTATATAAACCCTTTATTTGATGTTTTAAAACTGTTATTCAGAGCTCCAGCAGAATCTTGGAAAACGTCATTCTCTCAGTCTGAGAAGATCAGTTTGAGACAATATTTCAGGTTAAACATAACTTTTGAAAACAGCTTCGAATAAATGTTTCTCTTGTTTATTTCAGATGCAAATTGATATATATAGCTATATAAACCCTTTATTTGATGTTTGAAAACTGCTATTCAGAGCTCCAGCAGAATCTTGGAAAACGTCATTCTCTCAGTCTGAGAACATCAGTTTGAGACAATATTTCAGGTTAAACATAACTTTTGAAAACAGCTTCGAATAAGTGTTTCTCTTGTTTATTTTAGATGCAAATTGATATATATAGCTATATCAACCCTTTATTTGATGTTTGAAAACGGTTATTCAGAGCTCCAGCAGAATCTTGGAAAACGTCATTCTCTCAGTCTGAGAACATCAGTTTGAGACAATGTTTCAGGTTAAACATAACTTTTGAAAACAGCTTCGAATAAATGTTTCTCTTGTTTATTTCAGATGCAAATTGATATATATAGCTATATAAACCCTTTATTTGATGTTTGAAAACTGCTATTCAGAGCTCCAGCAGAATCTTAGAAAACGTCATTCTCTCAGTCTGAGAACATCAGTTTGAGACAATGTTTCAGGTTAAACATAACTTTTGAAAATAGCTTTGAATAAGTTTTTCTCTTGTTTATTTCAGATGCAAATTGATATATATAGCTATATAAATCCTTTATTTGATGTTTGAAAACTGCTATTCAGAGCTTCAGCAGAATCTTGGAAAACGTCATTCTCTCAGCCTGTGAAGATCAGTTTGAGACAATATTTCAGGTTAAACATAACTTTTGAAAACAGCTTCGAATAAATGTTTCTCTTGTTTATTTCAGATGCAAATTGTTATATATAGCTATATAAACCCTTTATTTGATGTTTGAAAACTGCTATTCAGAGCTCCAGCAGAATCTTAGAAAACGTCATTCTCTCGGTCTGAGAACATCAGTTTGAGACAATATTTCAGGTTAAACATAACTTTTGAAAACAGCTTTGAATAAGTTTTTCTCTTGTTTATTTCAGATGCAAATTGATATATATAGCTATATAAATCCTTTATTTGATGTTTGAAAACTGCTATTCAGAGCTTCAGCAGAATCTTGGAAAACGTCATTCTCTCAGCCTGTGAAGATCAGTTTGAGACAATATTTCAGGTTAAACATAACTTTTGAAAACAGCTTCGAATAAATGTTTCTCTTGTTTATTTCAGATGCAAATTGTTATATATAGCTATATAAACCCTTTATTTGATGTTTGAAAACTGCTATTCAGAGCTCCAGCAGAATCTTAGAAAACGTCATTCTCTCGGTCTGAGAACATCAGTTTGAGACAATATTTCAGGTTAAACATAACTTTTGAAAACAGCTTCGAATAAGTTTTTCTCTTGTTTATTTCTGATGCAAATTGATATATATAGCTATATAAACCCTTTATTTGATGTTTGAAAACTGTTATTCAGAGCTCCAGCAGAATCTTGGAAAACGTCATTCTCTCAGCCTGTGAAGATCAGTTTGAGACAGTATTTCATGTTAAACATAACTTTTGAAAACAGCTTCGAATAAGTGTTTCTCTTGTTTATTTCAGATGCAAATTGATATATATAGCTATATAAACCCTTTATTTGATGTTTGAAAACTGCTATTCAGAGCTCCAGCAGAATCTTAGAAAACGTCATTCTCTCGGTCTGAGAACATCAGTTTGAGACAATATTTCAGGTTAAACATAACTTTTGAAAACAGCTTCGAATAAGTGTTTCTCTTGTTTATTTCTGATGCAAATTGATATATATAGCTATATAAACCCTTTATTTGATGTTTGAAAACTGCTATTCAGAGCTCCAGCAGAATCTTAGAAAACGTCATTCTCTCGGTCTGAGAACATCAGTTTGAGACAATATTTCAGGTTAAACATAACTTTTGAAACCAGCTTCGAATAAGTGTTTCTCTTGTTTATTTCAGATGCAAATTGATATATATAACTATATAAGCCCTTTATTTGATGTTTGAAAACTGCTATTCAGAGCTTCAGCAGAATCTTGGAAAACGTCATTCTCTCAGCCTGTGAAGATCAGTTTGAGACAATATTTCAGGTTAAACATCACTTTTGAAAACAGCTGCGAATAAATGTTTCTCTTGTTTATTTCAGATGCAAATTGTTATATATAGCTATATAAACCCTTTATTTGATGTTTGAAAACTGCTATTCAGAGCTCCAGCAGAATCTTAGAAAACGTCATTCTCTCAGTCTGAGAACATCAGTTTGAGACAATATTTCAGGTTAAACATAACTTTTGAAAACAGCTTCGAATAAGTGTTTCTCTTGTTTATTTCAGATGCAAATTGATATATATAGCTATATAAACCCTTTATTTGATGTTTTAAAACTGTTATTCAGAGCTCCAGCAGAATCTTGGAAAACGTCATTCTCTCAGTCTGAGAAGATCAGTTTGAGACAATATTTCAGGTTAAACATAACTTTTGAAAACAGCTTCGAATAAATGTTTCTCTTGTTTATTTCAGATGCAAATTGATATATATAGCTATATAAACCCTTTATTTGATGTTTGAAAACTGCTATTCAGAGCTCCAGCAGAATCTTAGAAAACGTCATTCTCTCAGTCTGAGAACATCAGTTTGAGACAATGTTTCAGGTTAAACATAACTTTTGAAAACAGCTTTGAATAAGTTTTTCTCTTGTTTATTTCAGATGCAAATTGATATATATAGCTATATAAATCCTTTATTTGATGTTTGAAAACTGCTATTCAGAGCTCCTGCAGAATCTTAGAAAACGTCATTCTCTCAGTCTGAGAACATCAGTTTGAGACAATGTTTCAGGTTAAACATAACTTTTGAAAACAGCTTTGAATAAGTTTTTCTCTTGTTTATTTCAGATGCAAATTGATATATATAGCTATATAAATCCTTTATTTGATGTTTGAAAACTGCTATTCAGAGCTTCAGCAGAATCTTGGAAAACGTCATTCTCTCAGCCTGTGAAGATCAGTTTGAGACAATATTTCAGGTTAAACATAACTTTTGAAAACAGCTTCGAATAAATGTTTCTCTTGTTTATTTCAGATGCAAATTGTTATATATAGCTATATAAACCCTTTATTTGATGTTTGAAAACTGCTATTCAGAGCTCCAGCAGAATCTTAGAAAACGTCATTCTCTCGGTCTGAGAACATCAGTTTGAGACAATATTTCAGGTTAAACATAACTTTTGAAAACAGCTTTGAATAAGTTTTTCTCTTGTTTATTTCAGATGCAAATTGATATATATAGCTATATAAATCCTTTATTTGATGTTTGAAAACTGCTATTCAGAGCTTCAGCAGAATCTTGGAAAACGTCATTCTCTCAGCCTGTGAAGATCAGTTTGAGACAATATTTCAGGTTAAACATAACTTTTGAAAACAGCTTCGAATAAATGTTTCTCTTGTTTATTTCAGATGCAAATTGTTATATATAGCTATATAAACCCTTTATTTGATGTTTGAAAACTGCTATTCAGAGCTCCAGCAGAATCTTAGAAAACGTCATTCTCTCGGTCTGAGAACATCAGTTTGAGACAATATTTCAGGTTAAACATAACTTTTGAAAACAGCTTCGAATAAGTGTTTCTCTTGTTTATTTCTGATGCAAATTGATATATATAGCTATATAAACCCTTTATTTGATGTTTGAAAACTGTTATTCAGAGCTCCAGCAGAATCTTGGAAAACGTCATTCTCTCAGCCTGTGAAGATCAGTTTGAGACAGTATTTCATGTTAAACATAACTTTTGAAAACAGCTTCGAATAAGTGTTTCTCTTGTTTATTTCAGATGCAAATTGATATATATAGCTATATAAACCCTTTATTTGATGTTTGAAAACTGCTATTCAGAGCTCCAGCAGAATCTTAGAAAACGTCATTCTCTCGGTCTGAGAACATCAGTTTGAGACAATATTTCAGGTTAAACATAACTTTTGAAAACAGCTTCGAATAAGTGTTTCTCTTGTTTATTTCTGATGCAAATTGATATATATAACTATATAAGCCCTTTATTTGATGTTTGAAAACTGCTATTCAGAGCTTCAGCAGAATCTTGGAAAACGTCATTCTCTCAGCCTGTGAAGATCAGTTTGAGACAATATTTCAGGTTAAACATAACTTTTGAAAACAGCTTCGAATAAATGTTTCTCTTGTTTATTTCAGATGCAAATTGTTATATATAGCTATATAAACCCTTTATTTGATGTTTGAAAACTGCTATTCAGAGCTCCAGCAGAATCTTAGAAAACGTCATTCTCTCAGTCTGAGAACATCAGTTTGAGACAATATTTCAGGTTAAACATAACTTTTGAAAACAGCTTCGAATAAGTGTTTCTCTTGTTTATTTCAGATGCAAATTGATATATATAGCTATATAAACCCTTTATTTGATGTTTTAAAACTGTTATTCAGAGCTCCAGCAGAATCTTGGAAAACGTCATTCTCTCAGTCTGAGAAGATCAGTTTGAGACAATATTTCAGGTTAAACATAACTTTTGAAAACAGCTTCGAATAAATGTTTCTCTTGTTTATTTCAGATGCAAATTGATATATATAGCTATATAAATCCTTTATTTGATGTTTGAAAACTGCTATTCAGAGCTTCAGCAGAATCTTGGAAAACGTCATTCTCTCAGCCTGTGAAGATCAGTTTGAGACAATATTTCAGGTTAAACATAACTTTTGAAAACAGCTTCGAATAAATGTTTCTCTTGTTTATTTCAGATGCAAATTGTTATATATAGCTATATAAACCCTTTATTTGATGTTTGAAAACTGCTATTCAGAGCTCCAGCAGAATCTTAGAAAACGTCATTCTCTCGGTCTGAGAACATCAGTTTGAGACAATATTTCAGGTTAAACATAACTTTTGAATCAGCTTCGAATAAGTGTTTCTCTTGTTTATTTCTGATGCAAATTGATATATATAGCTATATAAACCCTTTATTTGATGTTTGAAAACTGTTATTCAGAGCTCCAGCAGAATCTTGGAAAACGTCATTCTCTCAGCCTGTGAAGATCAGTTTGAGACAGTATTTCATGTTAAACATAACTTTTGAAAACAGCTTCGAATAAGTGTTTCTCTTTTTTATTTCAGATGCAAATTGATATATATAGCTATATAAACCCTTTATTTGATGTTTGAAAACTGCTATTCAGAGCTCCAGCAGAATCTTAGAAAACGTCATTCTCTCGGTCTGAGAACATCAGTTTGAGACAATATTTCAGGTTAAACATAACTTTTGAAAACAGCTTCGAATAAGTGTTTCTCTTGTTTATTTCTGATGCAAATTGATATATATAACTATATAAGCCCTTTATTTGATGTTTGAAAACTGCTATTCAGAGCTTCAGCAGAATCTTGGAAAACGTCATTCTCTCAGCCTGTGAAGATCAGTTTGAGACAATATTTCAGGTTAAACATAACTTTTGAAAACAGCTTCGAATAAATGTTTCTCTTGTTTATTTCAGATGCAAATTGTTATATATAGCTATATAAACCCTTTATTTGATGTTTGAAAACTGCTATTCAGAGCTCCAGCAGAATCTTAGAAAACGTCATTCTCTCAGTCTGAGAACATCAGTTTGAGACAATATTTCAGGTTAAACATAACTTTTGAAAACAGCTTCGAATAAGTGTTTCTCTTGTTTATTTCAGATGCAAATTGATATATATAGCTATATAAACCCTTTATTTGATGTTTTAAAACTGTTATTCAGAGCTCCAGCAGAATCTTGGAAAACGTCATTCTCTCAGTCTGAGAAGATCAGTTTGAGACAATATTTCAGGTTAAACATAACTTTTGAAAACAGCTTCGAATAAATGTTTCTCTTGTTTATTTCAGATGCAAATTGATATATATAGCTATATAAATCCTTTATTTGATGTTTGAAAACTGCTATTCAGAGCTTCAGCAGAATCTTGGAAAACGTCATTCTCTCAGCCTGTGAAGATCAGTTTGAGACAATATTTCAGGTTAAACATAACTTTTGAAAACAGCTTCGAATAAATGTTTCTCTTGTTTATTTCAGATGCAAATTGTTATATATAGCTATATAAACCCTTTATTTGATGTTTGAAAACTGCTATTCAGAGCTCCAGCAGAATCTTAGAAAACGTCATTCTCTCGGTCTGAGAACATCAGTTTGAGACAATATTTCAGGTTAAACATAACTTTTGAAAACAGCTTTGAATAAGTTTTTCTCTTGTTTATTTCAGATGCAAATTGATATATATAGCTATATAAATCCTTTATTTGATGTTTGAAAACTGCTATTCAGAGCTTCAGCAGAATCTTGGAAAACGTCATTCTCTCAGCCTGTGAAGATCAGTTTGAGACAATATTTCAGGTTAAACATAACTTTTGAAAACAGCTTCGAATAAATGTTTCTCTTGTTTATTTCAGATGCAAATTGTTATATATAGCTATATAAACCCTTTATTTGATGTTTGAAAACTGCTATTCAGAGCTCCAGCAGAATCTTAGAAAACGTCATTCTCTCGGTCTGAGAACATCAGTTTGAGACAATATTTCAGGTTAAACATAACTTTTGAAAACAGCTTCGAATAAGTTTTTCTCTTGTTTATTTCTGATGCAAATTGATATATATAGCTATATAAACCCTTTATTTGATGTTTGAAAACTGTTATTCAGAGCTCCAGCAGAATCTTGGAAAACGTCATTCTCTCAGCCTGTGAAGATCAGTTTGAGACAGTATTTCATGTTAAACATAACTTTTGAAAACAGCTTCGAATAAGTGTTTCTCTTGTTTATTTCAGATGCAAATTGATATATATAGCTATATAAACCCTTTATTTGATGTTTGAAAACTGCTATTCAGAGCTCCAGCAGAATCTTAGAAAACGTCATTCTCTCGGTCTGAGAACATCAGTTTGAGACAATATTTCAGGTTAAACATAACTTTTGAAAACAGCTTCGAATAAGTGTTTCTCTTGTTTATTTCTGATGCAAATTGATATATATAGCTATATAAACCCTTTATTTGATGTTTGAAAACTGCTATTCAGAGCTCCAGCAGAATCTTAGAAAACGTCATTCTCTCGGTCTGAGAACATCAGTTTGAGACAATATTTCAGGTTAAACATAACTTTTGAAACCAGCTTCGAATAAGTGTTTCTCTTGTTTATTTCAGATGCAAATTGATATATATAACTATATAAGCCCTTTATTTGATGTTTGAAAACTGCTATTCAGAGCTTCAGCAGAATCTTGGAAAACGTCATTCTCTCAGCCTGTGAAGATCAGTTTGAGACAATATTTCAGGTTAAACATCACTTTTGAAAACAGCTGCGAATAAATGTTTCTCTTGTTTATTTCAGATGCAAATTGTTATATATAGCTATATAAACCCTTTATTTGATGTTTGAAAACTGCTATTCAGAGCTCCAGCAGAATCTTAGAAAACGTCATTCTCTCAGTCTGAGAACATCAGTTTGAGACAATATTTCAGGTTAAACATAACTTTTGAAAACAGCTTCGAATAAGTGTTTCTCTTGTTTATTTCAGATGCAAATTGATATATATAGCTATATAAACCCTTTATTTGATGTTTTAAAACTGTTATTCAGAGCTCCAGCAGAATCTTGGAAAACGTCATTCTCTCAGTCTGAGAAGATCAGTTTGAGACAATATTTCAGGTTAAACATAACTTTTGAAAACAGCTTCGAATAAATGTTTCTCTTGTTTATTTCAGATGCAAATTGATATATATAGCTATATAAACCCTTTATTTGATGTTTGAAAACTGCTATTCAGAGCTCCAGCAGAATCTTAGAAAACGTCATTCTCTCAGTCTGAGAACATCAGTTTGAGACAATGTTTCAGGTTAAACATAACTTTTGAAAACAGCTTTGAATAAGTTTTTCTCTTGTTTATTTCAGATGCAAATTGATATATATAGCTATATAAATCCTTTATTTGATGTTTGAAAACTGCTATTCAGAGCTCCTGCAGAATCTTAGAAAACGTCATTCTCTCAGTCTGAGAACATCAGTTTGAGACAATGTTTCAGGTTAAACATAACTTTTGAAAACAGCTTTGAATAAGTTTTTCTCTTGTTTATTTCAGATGCAAATTGATATATATAGCTATATAAATCCTTTATTTGATGTTTGAAAACTGCTATTCAGAGCTTCAGCAGAATCTTGGAAAACGTCATTCTCTCAGCCTGTGAAGATCAGTTTGAGACAATATTTCAGGTTAAACATAACTTTTGAAAACAGCTTCGAATAAATGTTTCTCTTGTTTATTTCAGATGCAAATTGTTATATATAGCTATATAAACCCTTTATTTGATGTTTGAAAACTGCTATTCAGAGCTCCAGCAGAATCTTAGAAAACGTCATTCTCTCGGTCTGAGAACATCAGTTTGAGACAATATTTCAGGTTAAACATAACTTTTGAAAACAGCTTTGAATAAGTTTTTCTCTTGTTTATTTCAGATGCAAATTGATATATATAGCTATATAAATCCTTTATTTGATGTTTGAAAACTGCTATTCAGAGCTTCAGCAGAATCTTGGAAAACGTCATTCTCTCAGCCTGTGAAGATCAGTTTGAGACAATATTTCAGGTTAAACATAACTTTTGAAAACAGCTTCGAATAAATGTTTCTCTTGTTTATTTCAGATGCAAATTGTTATATATAGCTATATAAACCCTTTATTTGATGTTTGAAAACTGCTATTCAGAGCTCCAGCAGAATCTTAGAAAACGTCATTCTCTCGGTCTGAGAACATCAGTTTGAGACAATATTTCAGGTTAAACATAACTTTTGAAAACAGCTTCGAATAAGTGTTTCTCTTGTTTATTTCTGATGCAAATTGATATATATAGCTATATAAACCCTTTATTTGATGTTTGAAAACTGTTATTCAGAGCTCCAGCAGAATCTTGGAAAACGTCATTCTCTCAGCCTGTGAAGATCAGTTTGAGACAGTATTTCATGTTAAACATAACTTTTGAAAACAGCTTCGAATAAGTGTTTCTCTTGTTTATTTCAGATGCAAATTGATATATATAGCTATATAAACCCTTTATTTGATGTTTGAAAACTGCTATTCAGAGCTCCAGCAGAATCTTAGAAAACGTCATTCTCTCGGTCTGAGAACATCAGTTTGAGACAATATTTCAGGTTAAACATAACTTTTGAAAACAGCTTCGAATAAGTGTTTCTCTTGTTTATTTCTGATGCAAATTGATATATATAACTATATAAGCCCTTTATTTGATGTTTGAAAACTGCTATTCAGAGCTTCAGCAGAATCTTGGAAAACGTCATTCTCTCAGCCTGTGAAGATCAGTTTGAGACAATATTTCAGGTTAAACATAACTTTTGAAAACAGCTTCGAATAAATGTTTCTCTTGTTTATTTCAGATGCAAATTGTTATATATAGCTATATAAACCCTTTATTTGATGTTTGAAAACTGCTATTCAGAGCTCCAGCAGAATCTTAGAAAACGTCATTCTCTCAGTCTGAGAACATCAGTTTGAGACAATATTTCAGGTTAAACATAACTTTTGAAAACAGCTTCGAATAAGTGTTTCTCTTGTTTATTTCAGATGCAAATTGATATATATAGCTATATAAACCCTTTATTTGATGTTTTAAAACTGTTATTCAGAGCTCCAGCAGAATCTTGGAAAACGTCATTCTCTCAGTCTGAGAAGATCAGTTTGAGACAATATTTCAGGTTAAACATAACTTTTGAAAACAGCTTCGAATAAATGTTTCTCTTGTTTATTTCAGATGCAAATTGATATATATAGCTATATAAATCCTTTATTTGATGTTTGAAAACTGCTATTCAGAGCTTCAGCAGAATCTTGGAAAACGTCATTCTCTCAGCCTGTGAAGATCAGTTTGAGACAATATTTCAGGTTAAACATAACTTTTGAAAACAGCTTCGAATAAATGTTTCTCTTGTTTATTTCAGATGCAAATTGTTATATATAGCTATATAAACCCTTTATTTGATGTTTGAAAACTGCTATTCAGAGCTCCAGCAGAATCTTAGAAAACGTCATTCTCTCGGTCTGAGAACATCAGTTTGAGACAATATTTCAGGTTAAACATAACTTTTGAATCAGCTTCGAATAAGTGTTTCTCTTGTTTATTTCTGATGCAAATTGATATATATAGCTATATAAACCCTTTATTTGATGTTTGAAAACTGTTATTCAGAGCTCCAGCAGAATCTTGGAAAACGTCATTCTCTCAGCCTGTGAAGATCAGTTTGAGACAGTATTTCATGTTAAACATAACTTTTGAAAACAGCTTCGAATAAGTGTTTCTCTTTTTTATTTCAGATGCAAATTGATATATATAGCTATATAAACCCTTTATTTGATGTTTGAAAACTGCTATTCAGAGCTCCAGCAGAATCTTAGAAAACGTCATTCTCTCGGTCTGAGAACATCAGTTTGAGACAATATTTCAGGTTAAACATAACTTTTGAAAACAGCTTCGAATAAGTGTTTCTCTTGTTTATTTCTGATGCAAATTGATATATATAACTATATAAGCCCTTTATTTGATGTTTGAAAACTGCTATTCAGAGCTTCAGCAGAATCTTGGAAAACGTCATTCTCTCAGCCTGTGAAGATCAGTTTGAGACAATATTTCAGGTTAAACATAACTTTTGAAAACAGCTTCGAATAAATGTTTCTCTTGTTTATTTCAGATGCAAATTGTTATATATAGCTATATAAACCCTTTATTTGATGTTTGAAAACTGCTATTCAGAGCTCCAGCAGAATCTTAGAAAACGTCATTCTCTCAGTCTGAGAACATCAGTTTGAGACAATATTTCAGGTTAAACATAACTTTTGAAAACAGCTTCGAATAAGTGTTTCTCTTGTTTATTTCAGATGCAAATTGATATATATAGCTATATAAACCCTTTATTTGATGTTTTAAAACTGTTATTCAGAGCTCCAGCAGAATCTTGGAAAACGTCATTCTCTCAGTCTGAGAAGATCAGTTTGAGACAATATTTCAGGTTAAACATAACTTTTGAAAACAGCTTCGAATAAATGTTTCTCTTGTTTATTTCAGATGCAAATTGATATATATAGCTATATAAATCCTTTATTTGATGTTTGAAAACTGCTATTCAGAGCTTCAGCAGAATCTTGGAAAACGTCATTCTCTCAGCCTGTGAAGATCAGTTTGAGACAATATTTCAGGTTAAACATAACTTTTGAAAACAGCTTCGAATAAATGTTTCTCTTGTTTATTTCAGATGCAAATTGTTATATATAGCTATATAAACCCTTTATTTGATGTTTGAAAACTGCTATTCAGAGCTCCAGCAGAATCTTAGAAAACGTCATTCTCTCGGTCTGAGAACATCAGTTTGAGACAATATTTCAGGTTAAACATAACTTTTGAAAACAGCTTCGAATAAGTGTTTCTCTTGTTTATTTCTGATGCAAATTGATATATATAGCTATATAAACCCTTTATTTGATGTTTGAAAACTGCTATTCAGAGCTCCAGCAGAATCTTAGAAAACGTCATTCTCTCGGTCTGAGAACATCAGTTTGAGACAATATTTCAGGTTAAACATAACTTTTGAAAACAGCTTCGAATAAGTGTTTCTCTTGTTTATTTCTGATGCAAATTGATATATATAACTATATAAGCCCTTTATTTGATGTTTGAAAACTGCTATTCAGAGCTTCAGCAGAATCTTGGAAAACGTCATTCTCTCAGCCTGTGAAGATCAGTTTGAGACAATATTTCAGGTTAAACATAACTTTTGAAAACAGCTTCGAATAAATGTTTCTCTTGTTTATTTCAGATGCAAATTGTTATATATAGCTATATAAACCCTTTATTTGATGTTTGAAAACTGCTATTCAGAGCTCCAGCAGAATCTTGGAAAACGTCATTCTCTCAGTCTGAGAACATCAGTTTGAGACAATATTTCAGGTTAAACATAACTTTTGAAAACAGCTTCGAATAAGTGTTTCTCTTGTTTATTTTAGATGCAAATTGATATATATAGCTATATCAACCCTTTATTTGATGTTTGAAAACGGTTATTCAGAGCTCCAGCAGAATCTTAGAAAACGTCATTCTCTCAGTCTGAGAACATCAATTTGAGACAATGTTTCAGGTTAAACATAACTTATGAAAACAGCTTTGAATAAGTTTTTTTCTTGTTTATTTCAGATGCAAATTGATATATATAGCTATATAAACCCTTTATTTGATGTTTGAAAACTGCTATACAGAGCTCCAGCAGAATCTTAGAAAACGTCATTCTCTCAGTCTCAGAACATCAATTTGAGACAATATTTCAGGTTAAACATAACTTTTGAAAACAGCTTGGAATAAATGTTTCTCTTGTTTATTTCAGATGCAAATTGATATATATAGCTATATAAACCCTTTATTTGATGTTTGAAAACTGCTATTCAGAGCTCCAGCAGAATCTTAGAAAACGTCATTCTCTCAGTCTGAGAACATCAGTTTGAGACAATATTTCAGGTTAAACATAACTTTTGAAAACAGCTTCGAATAAATGTTTCTCTTGTTTATTTCAGATGCAAATTGATATATATAGCTATATAAACCCTTTATTTGATGTTTGAAAACTGCTATTCAGAGCTCCAGCAGAATCTTAGAAAACGTCATTCTCTCGGTCTGAGAACATCAGTTTGAGACAATATTTCAGGTTAAACATAACTTTTGAAAACAGCTTCGAATAAGTGTTTCTCTTGTTTATTTCTGATGCAAATTGATATATATAGCTATATAAACCCTTTATTTGATGTTTGAAAACTGTTATTCAGAGCTCCAGCAGAATCTTGGAAAACGTCATTCTCTCAGCCTGTGAAGATCAGTTTGAGACAGTATTTCATGTTAAACATAACTTTTGAAAACAGCTTCGAATAAGTGTTTCTCTTGTTTATTTCAGATGCAAATTGATATATATAGCTATATAAACCCTTTATTTGATGTTTGAAAACTGCTATTCAGAGCTCCAGCAGAATCTTAGAAAACGTCATTCTCTCGGTCTGAGAACATCAGTTTGAGACAATATTTCAGGTTAAACATAACTTTTGAAAACAGCTTCGAATAAGTGTTTCTCTTGTTTATTTCTGATGCAAATTGATATATATAGCTATATAAACCCTTTATTTGATGTTTTAAAACTGTTATTCAGAGCTCCAGCAGAATCTTGGAAAACGTCATTCTCTCAGTCTGAGAAGATCAGTTTGAGACAATATTTCAGGTTAAACATAACTTTTGAAAACAGCTTGGAATAAGTGTTTCTCTTGTTTATTTCTGATGCAAATTGATATATATAGCTATATAAACCCTTTATTTGATGTTTGAAAACTGCTATTCAGAGCTTCAGCAGAATCTTGGAAAACGTCATTCTCTCAGCCTGTGAAGATCAGTTTGAGACAATATTTCAGGTTAAACATAACTTTTGAAAACAGCTTCGAATAAATGTTTCTCTTGTTTATTTCAGATGCAAATTGTTATATATAGCTATATAAACCCTTTATTTGATGTTTGAAAACTGCTATTCAGAGCTCCAGCAGAATCTTAGAAAACGTCATTCTCTCGGTCTGAGAACATCAGTTTGAGACAATATTTCAGGTTAAACATAACTTTTGAAAACAGCTTTGAATAAGTTTTTCTCTTGTTTATTTCAGATGCAAATTGATATATATAGCTATATAAATCCTTTATTTGATGTTTGAAAACTGCTATTCAGAGCTTCAGCAGAATCTTGGAAAACGTCATTCTCTCAGCCTGTGAAGATCAGTTTGAGACAATATTTCAGGTTAAACATAACTTTTGAAAACAGCTTCGAATAAATGTTTCTCTTGTTTATTTCAGATGCAAATTGTTATATATAGCTATATAAACCCTTTATTTGATGTTTGAAAACTGCTATTCAGAGCTCCAGCAGAATCTTAGAAAACGTCATTCTCTCGGTCTGAGAACATCAGTTTGAGACAATATTTCAGGTTAAACATAACTTTTGAAAACAGCTTCGAATAAGTGTTTCTCTTGTTTATTTCTGATGCAAATTGATATATATAGCTATATAAACCCTTTATTTGATGTTTGAAAACTGCTATTCAGAGCTCCAGCAGAATCTTAGAAAACGTCATTCTCTCGGTCTGAGAACATCAGTTTGAGACAATATTTCAGGTTAAACATAACTTTTGAAACCAGCTTCGAATAAGTGTTTCTCTTGTTTATTTCAGATGCAAATTGATATATATAACTATATAAGCCCTTTATTTGATGTTTGAAAACTGCTATTCAGAGCTTCAGCAGAATCTTGGAAAACGTCATTCTCTCAGCCTGTGAAGATCAGTTTGAGACAATATTTCAGGTTAAACATCACTTTTGAAAACAGCTGCGAATAAATGTTTCTCTTGTTTATTTCAGATGCAAATTGTTATATATAGCTATATAAACCCTTTATTTGATGTTTGAAAACTGCTATTCAGAGCTCCAGCAGAATCTTAGAAAACGTCATTCTCTCAGTCTGAGAACATCAGTTTGAGACAATATTTCAGGTTAAACATAACTTTTGAAAACAGCTTCGAATAAGTGTTTCTCTTGTTTATTTCAGATGCAAATTGATATATATAGCTATATAAACCCTTTATTTGATGTTTTAAAACTGTTATTCAGAGCTCCAGCAGAATCTTGGAAAACGTCATTCTCTCAGTCTGAGAAGATCAGTTTGAGACAATATTTCAGGTTAAACATAACTTTTGAAAACAGCTTCGAATAAATGTTTCTCTTGTTTATTTCAGATGCAAATTGATATATATAGCTATATAAACCCTTTATTTGATGTTTGAAAACTGCTATTCAGAGCTCCAGCAGAATCTTAGAAAACGTCATTCTCTCAGTCTGAGAACATCAGTTTGAGACAATGTTTCAGGTTAAACATAACTTTTGAAAACAGCTTTGAATAAGTTTTTCTCTTGTTTATTTCAGATGCAAATTGATATATATAGCTATATAAATCCTTTATTTGATGTTTGAATACTGCTATTCAGAGCTCCAGCAGAATCTTAGAAAACGTCATTCTCTCAGTCTGAGAACATCAGTTTGAGACAATGTTTCAGGTTAAACATAACTTTTGAAAACAGCTTTGAATAAGTTTTTCTCTTGTTTATTTCAGATGCAAATTGATATATATAGCTATATAAATCCTTTATTTGATGTTTGAAAACTGCTATTCAGAGCTTCAGCAGAATCTTGGAAAACGTCATTCTCTCAGCCTGTGAAGATCAGTTTGAGACAATATTTCAGGTTAAACATAACTTTTGAAAACAGCTTCGAATAAATGTTTCTCTTGTTTATTTCAGATGCAAATTGTTATATATAGCTATATAAACCCTTTATTTGATGTTTGAAAACTGCTATTCAGAGCTCCAGCAGAATCTTAGAAAACATCATTCTCTCGGTCTGAGAACATCAGTTTGAGACAATATTTCAGGTTAAACATAACTTTTGAAAACAGCTTTGAATAAGTTTTTCTCTTGTTTATTTCAGATGCAAATTGATATATATAGCTATATAAATCCTTTATTTGATGTTTGAAAACTGCTATTCAGAGCTTCAGCAGAATCTTGGAAAACGTCATTCTCTCAGCCTGTGAAGATCAGTTTGAGACAATATTTCAGGTTAAACATAACTTTTGAAAACAGCTTCGAATAAATGTTTCTCTTGTTTATTTCAGATGCAAATTGTTATATATAGCTATATAAACCCTTTATTTGATGTTTGAAAACTGCTATTCAGAGCTCCAGCAGAATCTTAGAAAACGTCATTCTCTCAGTCTGAGAAGATCAGTTTGAGACAATATTTCAGGTTAAACATAACTTTTGAAAACAGCTTCGAATAAATGTTTCTCTTGTTTATTTCAGATGCAAATTGATATATATAGCTATATAAATCCTTTATTTGATGTTTGAAAAATGCTATTCAGAGCTTCAGCAGAATCTTGGAAAACGTCATTCTCTCAGCCTGTGAAGATCAGTTTGAGACAATATTTCAGGTTAAACATAACTTTTGAAAACAGCTTCGAATAAATGTTTCTCTTGTTTATTTCAGATGCAAATTGTTATATATAGCTATATAAACCCTTTATTTGATGTTTGAAAACTGCTATTCAGAGCTCCAGCAGAATCTTAGAAAACGTCATTCTCTCGGTCTGAGAACATCAGTTTGAGACAATATTTCAGGTTAAACATAACTTTTGAAAACAGCTTCGAATAAGTGTTTCTCTTGTTTATTTCTGATGCAAATTGATATATATAGCTATATAAACCCTTTATTTGATGTTTGAAAACTGTTATTCAGAGCTCCAGCAGAATCTTGGAAAACGTCATTCTCTCAGCCTGTGAAGATCAGTTTGAGACAGTATTTCATGTTAAACATAACTTTTGAAAACAGCTTCGAATAAGTGTTTCTCTTGTTTATTTCAGATGCAAATTGATATATATAGCTATATAAACCCTTTATTTGATGTTTGAAAACTGCTATTCAGAGCTCCAGCAGAATCTTAGAAAACGTCATTCTCTCGGTCTGAGAACATCAGTTTGAGACAATATTTCAGGTTAAACATAACTTTTGAAAACAGCTTCGAATAAGTGTTTCTCTTGTTTATTTCTGATGCAAATTGATATATATAACTATATAAGCCCTTTATTTGATGTTTGAAAACTGCTATTCAGAGCTTCAGCAGAATCTTGGAAAACGTCATTCTCTCAGCCTGTGAAGATCAGTTTGAGACAATATTTCAGGTTAAACATAACTTTTGAAAACAGCTTCGAATAAATGTTTCTCTTGTTTATTTCAGATGCAAATTGTTATATATAGCTATATAAACCCTTTATTTGATGTTTGAAAACTGCTATTCAGAGCTCCAGCAGAATCTTGGAAAACGTCATTCTCTCAGTCTGAGAACATCAGTTTGAGACAATATTTCAGGTTAAACATAACTTTTGAAAACAGCTTCGAATAAGTGTTTCTCTTGTTTATTTTAGATGCAAATTGATATATATAGCTATATCAACCCTTTATTTGATGTTTGAAAACGGTTATTCAGAGCTCCAGCAGAATCTTAGAAAACGTCATTCTCTCAGTCTGAGAACATCAGTTTGAGACAATGTTTCAGGTTAAACATAACTTATGAAAACAGCTTTGAATAAGTTTTTTTCTTGTTTATTTCAGATGCAAATTGATATATATAGCTATATAAACCCTTTATTTGATGTTTGAAAACTGCTATACAGAGCTCCAGCAGAATCTTAGAAAACGTCATTCTCTCAGTCTCAGAACATCAATTTGAGACAATATTTCAGGTTAAACATAACTTTTGAAAACAGCTTGGAATAAATGTTTCTCTTGTTTATTTCAGATGCAAATTGATATATATAGCTATATAAACCCTTTATTTGATGTTTGAAAACTGCTATTCAGAGCTCCAGCAGAATCTTAGAAAACGTCATTCTCTCAGTCTGAGAACATCAGTTTGAGACAATATTTCAGGTTAAACATAACTTTTGAAAACAGCTTCGAATAAATGTTTCTCTTGTTTATTTCAGATGCAAATTGATATATATAGCTATATAAACCCTTTATTTGATGTTTGAAAACTGCTATTCAGAGCTCCAGCAGAATCTTAGAAAACGTCATTCTCTCGGTCTGAGAACATCAGTTTGAGACAATATTTCAGGTTAAACATAACTTTTGAAAACAGCTTCGAATAAGTGTTTCTCTTGTTTATTTCTGATGCAAATTGATATATATAGCTATATAAACCCTTTATTTGATGTTTGAAAACTGTTATTCAGAGCTCCAGCAGAATCTTGGAAAACGTCATTCTCTCAGCCTGTGAAGATCAGTTTGAGACAGTATTTCATGTTAAACATAACTTTTGAAAACAGCTTCGAATAAGTGTTTCTCTTGTTTATTTCAGATGCAAATTGATATATATAGCTATATAAACCCTTTATTTGATGTTTGAAAACTGCTATTCAGAGCTCCAGCAGAATCTTAGAAAACGTCATTCTCTCGGTCTGAGAACATCAGTTTGAGACAATATTTCAGGTTAAACATAACTTTTGAAAACAGCTTCGAATAAGTGTTTCTCTTGTTTATTTCTGATGCAAATTGATATATATAGCTATATAAACCCTTTATTTGATGTTTTAAAACTGCTATTCAGAGCTCCAGCAGAATCTTAGAAAACGTCATTCTCTCGGTCTGAGAACATCAGTTTGAGACAATATTTCAGGTTAAACATAACTTTTGAAACCAGCTTCGAATAAGTGTTTCTCTTGTTTATTTCAGATGCAAATTGATATATATAGCTATATAAGCCCTTTATTTGATGTTTGAAAACTGCTATTCAGAGCTTCAGCAGAATCTTGGAAAACGTCATTCTCTCAGCCTGTGAAGATCAGTTTGAGACAATATTTCAGGTTTAACATAACTTTTGAAAACAGCTTCGAATAAATGTTTCTCTTGTTTATTTCAGATGCAAATTGTTATATATAGCTATATAAACCCTTTATTTGATGTTTGAAAACTGCTATTCAGAGCTCCAGCAGAATCTTAGAAAACGTCATTCTCTCAGTCTGAGAACATCAGTTTGAGACAATATTTCAGGTTAAACATAACTTTTGAAAACAGCTTCGAATAAGTGTTTCTCTTGTTTATTTCAGATGCAAATTGATATATATAGCTATATAAACCCTTTATTTGATGTTTTAAAACTGTTATTCAGAGCTCCAGCAGAATCTTGGAAAACGTCATTCTCTCAGTCTGAGAAGATCAGTTTGAGACAATATTTCAGGTTAAACATAACTTTTGAAAACAGCTTGGAATAAGTGTTTCTCTTGTTTATTTCTGATGCAAATTGATATATATAGCTATATAAACCCTTTATTTGATGTTTGAAAACTGCTATTCAGAGCTCCAGCAGAATCTTAGAAAACGTCATTCTCTCGGTCTGAGAACATCAGTTTGAGACAATATTTCAGGTTAAACATAACTTTTGAAACCAGCTTCGAATAAGTGTTTCTCTTGTTTATTTCAGATGCAAATTGATATATATAGCTATATAAGCCCTTTATTTGATGTTTGAAAACTGCTATTCAGAGCTTCAGCAGAATCTTGGAAAACGTCATTCTCTCAGCCTGTGAAGATCAGTTTGAGACAATATTTCAGGTTTAACATAACTTTTGAAAACAGCTTCGAATAAATGTTTCTCTTGTTTATTTCAGATGCAAATTGTTATATATAGCTATATAAACCCTTTATTTGATGTTTGAAAACTGCTATTCAGAGCTCCAGCAGAATCTTAGAAAACGTCATTCTCTCAGTCTGAGAACATCAGTTTGAGACAATATTTCAGGTTAAACATAACTTTTGAAAACAGCTTCGAATAAGTGTTTCTCTTGTTTATTTCAGATGCAAATTGATATATATAGCTATATAAACCCTTTATTTGATGTTTTAAAACTGTTATTCAGAGCTCCAGCAGAATCTTGGAAAACGTCATTCTCTCAGTCTGAGAAGATCAGTTTGAGACAATATTTCAGGTTAAACATAACTTTTGAAAACAGCTTCGAATAAATGTTTCTCTTGTTTATTTCAGATGCAAATTGATATATATAGCTATATAAACCCTTTATTTGATGTTTGAAAACTGCTATTCAGAGCTCCAGCAGAATCTTAGAAAACGTCATTCTCTCAGTCTGAGAACATCAGTTTGAGACAATGTTTCAGGTTAAACATAACTTTTGAAAACAGCTTTGAATAAGTTTTTCTCTTGTTTATTTCAGATGCAAATTGATATATATAGCTATATAAATCCTTTATTTGATGTTTGAAAACTGCTATTCAGAGCTTCAGCAGAATCTTGGAAAACGTCATTCTCTCAGCCTGTGAAGATCAGTTTGAGACAATATTTCAGGTTAAACATAACTTTTGAAAACAGCTTCGAATAAATGTTTCTCTTGTTTATTTCAGATGCAAATTGTTATATATAGCTATATAAACCCTTTATTTGATGTTTGAAAACTGCTATTCAGAGCTCCAGCAGAATCTTAGAAAACGTCATTCTCTCGGTCTGAGAACATCAGTTTGAGACAATATTTCAGGTTAAACATAACTTTTGAAAACAGCTTCGAATAAGTGTTTCTCTTGTTTATTTCAGATGCAAATTGATATATATAGCTATATAAACCCTTTATTTGATGTTTGAAAACTGCTATTCAGAGCTTCAGCAGAATCTTGGAAAACGTCATTCTCTCAGCCTGTGAAGATCAGTTTGAGACAATATTTCAGGTTAAACATAACTTTTGAAAACAGCTTCGAATAAATGTTTCTCTTGTTTATTTCAGATGCAAATTGATATATATAGCTATATAAACCCTTTATTTGATGTTTGAAAACTGCTATTCAGAGCTCCAGCAGAATCTTAGAAAACGTCATTCTCTCGGTCTGAGAACATCAGTTTGAGACAATATTTCAGGTTAAACATAACTTTTGAAAACAGCTTCGAATAAGTGTTTCTCTTGTTTATTTCAGATGCAAATTGATATATATAGCTATATAAACCCTTTATTTGATGTTTGAAAACTGCTATTCAGAGCTCCAGCAGAATCTTAGAAAACGTCATTCTCTCGGTCTGAGAACATCAGTTTGAGACAATATTTCAGGTTAAACATAACTTTTGAAACCAGCTTCGAATAAGTGTTTCTCTTGTTTATTTCAGATGCAAATTGATATATATAGCTATATAAACCCTTTATTTGATGTTTAAAAACTGCTATTCAGAGCTCCAGCAGAATCTTAGAAAACGTCATTCTCTCAGTCTGAGAACATCATTTTGAGACAATGTTTCAGGTTAAACATAACTTTTGAAAACAGCTTTGAATAAGTTTTTCTCTTGTTTATTTCAGATGCAAATTGATATATATAGCTATATAAATCCTTTATTTGATGTTTGAAAACTGCTATTCAGAGCTCCAGCAGAATTTTAGAAAACGTCATTCTCTCAGTCTGAGAACATCAGTTTGAGACAATATTTCAGGTTAAACATAACTTTTGAAAACAGCTTCGAATAAGTGTTTCTCTTGTTTATTTCAGATGCAAATTGATATATATAGCTATATAAACCCTTTATTTGATGTTTTAAAACTGTTATTCAGAGCTCCAGCAGAATCTTGGAAAACGTCATTCTCTCAGTCTGAGAAGATCAGTTTGAGACAATATTTCAGGTTAAACATAACTTTTGAAAACAGCTTCGAATAAATGTTTCTCTTGTTTATTTCAGATGCAAATTGATATATATAGCTATATAAACCCTTTATTTGATGTTTGAAAACTGCTATTCAGAGCTCCAGCAGAATCTTGGAAAACGTCATTCTCTCAGTCTGAGAACATCAGTTTGAGACAATATTTCAGGTTAAACATAACTTTTGAAAACAGCTTCGAATAAGTGTTTCTCTTGTTTATTTTAGATGCAAATTGATATATATAGCTATATCAACCCTTTATTTGATGTTTGAAAACGGTTATTCAGAGCTCCAGCAGAATCTTAGAAAACGTCATTCTCTCAGTCTGAGAACATCAGTTTGAGACAATGTTTCAGGTTAAACATAACTTATGAAAACAGCTTTGAATAAGTTTTTTTCTTGTTTATTTCAGATGCAAATTGATATATATAGCTATATAAACCCTTTATTTGATGTTTGAAAACTGCTATACAGAGCTCCAGCAGAATCTTAGAAAACGTCATTCTCTCAGTCTCAGAACATCAATTTGAGACAATATTTCAGGTTAAACATAACTTTTGAAAACAGCTTGGAATAAATGTTTCTCTTGTTTATTTCAGATGCAAGTTGATATATATAGCTATATAAACCCTTTATTTGATGTTTGAAAACTGCTATTCAGAGCTCCAGCAGAATCTTAGAAAACGTCATTCTCTCAGTCTGAGAACATCAGTTTGAGACAATCTTTCAGGTTAAACATAACTTTTGAAAACAGCTTTGAATATGTTTTTCTCTTGTTTATTTCAGATGCAAATTGATATATATAGCTATATAAACCCTTTATTTGATGTTTGAAAACTGTTATTCAGAGCTCCAGCAGCATCTTAGCCCGCGTTCACTACTTCCAAGACTGTGAAAACATTCTGAGACTCGCTCGGAATAGACAACGCAATGCTGTATCTACAAGACCGTTCTGGTGGACCTGTCAATCAAATTCAAAGGAGAAGACATGGTGGTGTTTGGTTTGTGCACCAGGTAGGGTGCTTGGGGGAATTGCATTGTGGAAAAAAAAAGAGAAATGTTGATAAAAAAGAAGAACCACAAGGTGGCGGGATTGGACATCAAATACATCTCAGTCTGAATACATCACATTTAGAGAAGGTCTCACTTAAACATATCCTTTGAAAACAGCTTCGAATAAGTGTTTCTCTTGTTTATTTCAGATGCAAATTGATATATATAGCTATATAAACCCTTTATTTGATGTTTGAAAACTGCTATTCAGAGCTCCAGCGGAATCTTGGAAAACGTCATTCTCTCAGTCTGAGAAGATCAGTTTGAGACAATATTTCAGGTTAAACATAACTTTTGAAAACAGCTTCGAATAAATGTTTCTCTTGTTTATTTCAGATGCAAATTGTTATATATAGCTATATAAACCCTTTATTTGATGTTTGAAAACTGCTATTCAGAGCTCCAGCAGAATCTTAGAAAACGTCATTCTCTCAGTCTGAGAACATCAGTTTGAGACAATATTTCAGGTTAAACATACCTTTTGAAAACAGCTTCGAATAAGTGTTTCTCTTGTTTATTTCAGATGCAAATTGATATATATAGCTATATAAACCCTTTATTTGATGTTTGAAAACTGCTATTCAGAGCTCCAGCAGAATCTTGGAAAACGTCATTCTCTCAGTCTGAGAAGATCAGTTTGAGACAATATTTCAGGTTAAACATAACTTTTTAAAACAGCTTCGAATAAATGTTTCTCTTGTTTATTTCAGATGCAAATTGTTATATATAGCTATATAAACCCTTTATTTGATGTTTGAAAACTGCTATTCAGAGCTCCAGCAGAATCTTAGAAAACGTCATTCTCTCAGTCTGATAACATCAGTTTGAGACAATATTTCAGGTTAAACATACCTTTTGAAAACAGCTTCGAATAAGTGTTTCTCTTGTTTATTTCAGATGCAAATTGATATATATAGCTATATAAACCCTTTATTTGATGTTTGAAAACTGCTATTCAGAGCTCCAGCAGAATCTTAGAAAACGTCATTCTCTCGGTCTGAGAACATCAGTTTGAGACAATATTTCAGGTTAAACATAACTTTTGAAACCAGCTTCGAATAAGTGTTTCTCTTGTTTATTTCAGATGCAAATTGATATATATAGCTATATAAACCCTTTATTTGATGTTTGAAAACTGCTATTCAGAGCTCCAGCAGAATCTTAGAAAACGTCATTCTCTCAGTCTGAGAACATCAGTTTGAGACAATATTTCAGGTTAAACATAACTTTTGAAAACAGCTTCGAATAAGTGTTTCTCTTGTTTATTTCAGATGCAAATTGATATATATAGCTATATAAACCCTTTATTTGATGTTTTAAAACTGTTATTCAGAGCTCCAGCAGAATCTTGGAAAACGTCATTCTCTCAGTCTGAGAAGATCAGTTTGAGACAATATTTCAGGTTAAACATAACTTTTGAAAACAGCTTCGAATAAGTGTTTCTCTTGTTTATTTCTGATGCAAATTGATATATATAACTATATAAGCCCTTTATTTGATGTTTGAAAACTGCTATTCAGAGCTTCAGCAGAATCTTGGAAAACGTCATTCTCTCAGCCTGTGAAGATCAGTTTGAGACAATATTTCAGGTTAAACATAACTTTTGAAAACAGCTTCGAATAAATGTTTCTCTTGTTTATTTCAGATGCAAATTGTTATATATAGCTATATAAACCCTTTATTTGATGTTTGAAAACTGCTATTCAGAGCTCCAGCAGAATCTTAGAAAACGTCATTCTCTCAGTCTGAGAACATCAGTTTGAGACAATATTTCAGGTTAAACATAACTTTTGAAAACAGCTTCGAATAAGTGTTTCTCTTGTTTATTTCAGATGCAAATTGATATATATAGCTATATAAACCCTTTATTTGATGTTTTAAAACTGTTATTCAGAGCTCCAGCAGAATCTTGGAAAACGTCATTCTCTCAGTCTGAGAAGATCAGTTTGAGACAATATTTCAGGTTAAACATAACTTTTGAAAACAGCTTCGAATAAATGTTTCTCTTGTTTATTTCAGATGCAAATTGATATATATAGCTATATAAATCCTTTATTTGATGTTTGAAAACTGCTATTCAGAGCTTCAGCAGAATCTTGGAAAACGTCATTCTCTCAGCCTGTGAAGATCAGTTTGAGACAATATTTCAGGTTAAACATAACTTTTGAAAACAGCTTCGAATAAATGTTTCTCTTGTTTATTTCAGATGCAAATTGTTATATATAGCTATATAAACCCTTTATTTGATGTTTGAAAACTGCTATTCAGAGCTCCAGCAGAATCTTAGAAAACGTCATTCTCTCGGTCTGAGAACATCAGTTTGAGACAATATTTCAGGTTAAACATAACTTTTGAAAACAGCTTTGAATAAGTTTTTCTCTTGTTTATTTCAGATGCAAATTGATATATATAGCTATATAAATCCTTTATTTGATGTTTGAAAACTGCTATTCAGAGCTTCAGCAGAATCTTGGAAAACGTCATTCTCTCGGTCTGAGAACATCAGTTTGAGACAATATTTCAGGTTAAACATAACTTTTGAAAACAGCTTCGAATAAGTGTTTCTCTTGTTTATTTCTGATGCAAATTGATATATATAGCTATATAAACCCTTTATTTGATGTTTGAAAACTGTTATTCAGAGCTCCAGCAGAATCTTGGAAAACGTCATTCTCTCAGCCTGTGAAGATCAGTTTGAGACAGTATTTCATGTTAAACATAACTTTTGAAAACAGCTTCGAATAAGTGTTTCTCTTGTTTATTTCAGATGCAAATTGATATATATAGCTATATAAACCCTTTATTTGATGTTTGAAAACTGCTATTCAGAGCTCCAGCAGAATCTTAGAAAACGTCATTCTCTCAGTCTGAGAACATCAGTTTGAGACAATATTTCAGGTTAAACATAACTTTTGAAAACAGCTTCGAATAAGTGTTTCTCTTGTTTATTTCTGATGCAAATTGATATATATAACTATATAAGCCCTTTATTTGATGTTTGAAAACTGCTATTCAGAGCTTCAGCAGAATCTTGGAAAACGTCATTCTCTCAGCCTGTGAAGATCAGTTTGAGACAATATTTCAGGTTAAACATAACTTTTGAAAACAGCTTCGAATAAATGTTTCTCTTGTTTATTTCAGATGCAAATTGTTATATATAGCTATATAAACCCTTTATTTGATGTTTGAAAACTGCTATTCAGAGCTCCAGCAGAATCTTAGAAAACGTCATTCTCTCAGTCTGAGAACATCAGTTTGAGACAATATTTCAGGTTAAACATAACTTTTGAAAACAGCTTCGAATAAGTGTTTCTCTTGTTTATTTCAGATGCAAATTGATATATATAGCTATATAAACCCTTTATTTGATGTTTTAAAACTGTTATTCAGAGCTCCAGCAGAATCTTGGAAAACGTCATTCTCTCAGTCTGAGAAGATCAGTTTGAGACAATATTTCAGGTTAAACATAACTTTTGAAAACAGCTTCGAATAAATGTTTCTCTTGTTTATTTCAGATGCAAATTGATATATATAGCTATATAAACCCTTTATTTGATGTTTGAAAACTGCTATTCAGAGCTCCAGCAGAATCTTAGAAAACGTCATTCTCTCAGTCTGAGAACATCAGTTTGAGACAATATTTCAGGTTAAACATAACTTTTGAAAACAGCTTCGAATAAATGTTTCTCTTGTTTATTTCAGATGCAAATTGATATATATAGCTATATAAACCCTTTATTTGATGTTTTAAAACTGCTATTCAGAGCTCCAGCAGAATCTTGGAAAACGTCATTCTCTCAGTCTGAGAAGATCAGTTTGAGACAATATTTCAGGTTAAACATAACTTTTGAAAACAGCTTCGAATAAATGTTTCTCTTGTTTATTTCAGATGCAAATTGATATATATAGCTATATAAACCCTTTATTTGATGTTTGAAAACTGCTATTCAGAGCTCCAGCAGAATCTTAGAAAACGTCATTCTCTCAGTCTGAGAACATCAGTTTGAGACAATGTTTCAGGTTAAACATAACTTTTGAAAACAGCTTTGAATAAGTTTTTCTCTTGTTTATTTCAGATGCAAATTGATATATATAGCTATATAAATCCTTTATTTGATGTTTGAAAACTGCTATTCAGAGCTTCAGCAGAATCTTGGAAAACGTCATTCTCTCAGCCTGTGAAGATCAGTTTGAGACAATATTTCAGGTTAAACATAACTTTTGAAAACAGCTTCGAATAAATGTTTCTCTTGTTTATTTCAGATGCAAATTGATATATATAGCTATATAAACCCTTTATTTGATGTTTGAAAACTGCTATTCAGAGCTTCAGCAGAATCTTGGAAAACGTCATTCTCTCAGCCTGTGAAGATCAGTTTGAGACAATATTTCAGGTTAAACATAACTTTTGAAAACAGCTTCGAATAAATGTTTCTCTTGTTTATTTCAGATGCAAATTGATATATATAGCTATATAAACCCTTTATTTGATGTTTGAAAACTGCTATTCAGAGCTCCAGCAGAATCTTAGAAAACGTCATTCTCTCAGTCTGAGAACATCAGTTTGAGACAATATTTCAGGTTAAACATAACTTTTGAAAACAGCTTCGAATAAATGTTTCTCTTGTTTATTTCAGATGCAAATTGATATATATAGCTATATAAACCCTTTATTTGATGTTTTAAAACTGTTATTCAGAGCTCCAGCAGAATCTTGGAAAACGTCATTCTCTCAGTCTGAGAAGATCAGTTTGAGACAATATTTCAGGTTAAACATAACTTTTGAAAACAGCTTCGAATAAATGTTTCTCTTGTTTATTTCAGATGCAAATTGATATATATAGCTATATAAACCCTTTATTTGATGTTTGAAAACTGCTATTCAGAGCTCCAGCAGAATCTTAGAAAACGTCATTCTCTCAGTCTGAGAACATCAGTTTGAGACAATGTTTCAGGTTAAACATAACTTTTGAAAACAGCTTTGAATAAGTTTTTCTCTTGTTTATTTCAGATGCAAATTGATATATATAGCTATATAAATCCTTTATTTGATGTTTGAAAACTGCTATTCAGAGCTTCAGCAGAATCTTGGAAAACGTCATTCTCTCAGCCTGTGAAGATCAGTTTGAGACAATATTTCAGGTTAAACATAACTTTTGAAAACAGCTTCGAATAAATGTTTCTCTTGTTTATTTCAGATGCAAATTGATATATATAGCTATATAAACCCTTTATTTGATGTTTGAAAACTGCTATTCAGAGCTTCAGCAGAATCTTGGAAAACGTCATTCTCTCAGCCTGTGAAGATCAGTTTGAGACAATATTTCAGGTTAAACATAACTTTTGAAAACAGCTTCGAATAAATGTTTCTCTTGTTTATTTCAGATGCAAATTGATATATATAGCTATATAAACCCTTTATTTGATGTTTGAAAACTGCTATTCAGAGCTCCAGCAGAATCTTAGAAAACGTCATTCTCTCGGTCTGAGAACATCAGTTTGAGACAATATTTCAGGTTAAACATAACTTTTGAAAACAGCTTCGAATAAGTGTTTCTCTTGTTTATTTCAGATGCAAATTGATATATATAGCTATATAAACCCTTTATTTGATGTTTGAAAACTGCTATTCAGAGCTCCAGCAGAATCTTAGAAAACGTCATTCTCTCAGTCTGAGAACATCAGTTTGAGACAATATTTCAGGTTAAACATAACTTTTGAAAACAGCTTCGAATAAATGTTTCTCTTGTTTATTTCAGATGCAAGTTGATATATATAGCTATATAAACCCTTTATTTGATGTTTGAAAACTGCTATTCAGAGCTCCAGCAGAATCTTAGAAAACGTCATTCTCTCGGTCTGAGAACATCAGTTTGAGACAATATTTCAGGTTAAACATAACTTTTGAAAACAGCTTCGAATAAGTGTTTCTCTTGTTTATTTCTGATGCAAATTGATATATATAGCTATATAAACCCTTTATTTGATGTTTGAAAACTGTTATTCAGAGCTCCAGCAAAATCTTGGAAAACGTCATTCTCTCAGCCTGTGAAGATCAGTTTGAGACAGTATTTCATGTTAAACATAACTTTTGAAAACAGCTTCGTATAAGTGTTTCTCTTGTTTATTTCAGATGCAAATTGATATATATAGCTACATAAACCCTTTATTTGATGTTTGAAAACTGCTATTCAGAGCTCCAGCAGAATCTTAGAAAACGTCATTCTCTCGGTCTGAGAACATCAGTTTGAGACAATATTTCAGGTTAAACATAACTTTTGAAAACAGCTTCGAATAAGTGTTTCTCTTGTTTATTTCTGATGCAAATTGATATATATAGCTATATAAACCCTTTATTTGATGTTTGAAAACTGCTATTCAGAGCTCCAGCAGAATCTTAGAAAACGTCATTCTCTCGGTCTGAGAACATCAGTTTGAGACAATATTTCAGGTTAAACATAACTTTTGAAACCAGCTTCGAATAAGTGTTTCTCTTGTTTATTTCAGATGCAAATTGATATATATAGCTATATAAGCCCTTTATTTGATGTTTGAAAACTGCTATTCAGAGCTTCAGCAGAATCTTGGAAAACGTCATTCTCTCAGCCTGTGAAGATCAGTTTGAGACAATATTTCAGGTTTAACATAACTTTTGAAAACAGCTTCGAATAAATGTTTCTCTTGTTTATTTCAGATGCAAATTGTTATATATAGCTATATAAACCCTTTATTTGATGTTTGAAAACTGCTATTCAGAGCTCCAGCAGAATCTTAGAAAACGTCATTCTCTCAGTCTGAGAACATCAGTTTGAGACAATATTTCAGGTTAAACATAACTTTTGAAAACAGCTTCGAATAAGTGTTTCTCTTGTTTATTTCAGATGCAAATTGATATATATAGCTATATAAACCCTTTATTTGATGTTTTAAAACTGTTATTCAGAGCTCCAGCAGAATCTTGGAAAACGTCATTCTCTCAGTCTGAGAAGATCAGTTTGAGACAATATTTCAGGTTAAACATAACTTTTGAAAACAGCTTCGAATAAATGTTTCTCTTGTTTATTTCAGATGCAAATTGATATATATAGCTATATAAACCCTTTATTTGATGTTTGAAAACTGCTATTCAGAGCTCCAGCAGAATCTTAGAAAACGTCATTCTCTCAGTCTGAGAACATCAGTTTGAGACAATGTTTCAGGTTAAACATAACTTTTGAAAACAGCTTTGAATAAGTTTTTCTCTTGTTTATTTCAGATGCAAATTGATATATATAGCTATATAAATCCTTTATTTGATGTTTGAAAACTGCTATTCAGAGCTTCAGCAGAATCTTGGAAAACGTCATTCTCTCAGCCTGTGAAGATCAGTTTGAGACAATATTTCAGGTTAAACATAACTTTTGAAAACAGCTTCGAATAAATGTTTCTCTTGTTTATTTCAGATGCAAATTGTTATATATAGCTATATAAACCCTTTATTTGATGTTTAAAAACTGCTATTCAGAGCTCCAGCAGAATCTTAGAAAACGTCATTCTCTCGGTCTGAGAACATCAGTTTGAGACAATATTTCAGGTTAAACATAACTTTTGAAACCAGCTTCGAATAAGTGTTTCTCTTGTTTATTTCAGATGCAAATTGATATATATAGCTATATAAACCCTTTATTTGATGTTTGAAAACTGCTATTCAGAGCTCCAGCGGAATCTTGGAAAACGTCATTCTCTCAGTCTGAGAAGATCAGTTTGAGACAATATTTCAGGTTAAACATAACTTTTGAAAACAGCTTCGAATAAATGTTTCTCTTGTTTATTTCAGATGCAAATTGTTATATATAGCTATATAAACCCTTTATTTGATGTTTGAAAACTGCTATTCAGAGCTCCAGCAGAATCTTAGAAAACGTCATTCTCTCAGTCTGAGAACATCAGTTTGAGACAATATTTCAGGTTAAACATACCTTTTGAAAACAGCTTTGAATAAGTGTTTCTCTTGTTTATTTCAGATGCAAATTGATATATATAGCTATATAAACCCTTTATTTGATGTTTGAAAACTGCTATTCAGAGCTCCAGCAGAATCTTGGAAAACGTCATTCTCTCAGTCTGAGAAGATCAGTTTGAGACAATATTTCAGGTTAAACATAACTTTTTAAAACAGCTTCGAATAAATGTTTCTCTTGTTTATTTCAGATGCAAATTGTTATATATAGCTATATAAACCCTTTATTTGATGTTTGAAAACTGCTATTCAGAGCTCCAGCAGAATCTTAGAAAACGTCATTCTCTCAGTCTGAGAACATCAGTTTGAGACAATATTTCAGGTTAAACATACCTTTTGAAAACAGCTTCGAATAAGTGTTTCTCTTGTTTATTTCAGATGCAAATTGATATATATAGCTATATAAACCCTTTATTTGATGTTTGAAAACTGCTATTCAGAGCTCCAGCAGAATCTTGGAAAACTTCATTCTCTTAGTCTGAGAACATCAGTTTGAGACAATATTTCAGGTTAAACATAACTTTTGAAGAGGGGCGCTCTTGTGCAGTGATGGAGTAAGACGTACTTTTTTGAGCTCCGTGTGTTTCGCCAAAAAATAGTTATTTAAAAGACTCTGCACCGCGCATTTTCTGGAACATTTTCTATCAACTTTTTTGGAACACAACCGCTTTGAAATATGGGGAAAAGAGACGAGAATCAAAGCAAGTCGACTGCGGGACAGGCCAGCGGTGCTAGTAACGACGCCATCTTGGCGGCCGTTGCGAACCAAAGCACCGAACTCGCGAAAGTTTTTGAACTTGTGAACGCCATGAAGGAATCCATAGACGGGCGTTTCGACGCAATGGAAAGGACCCTGGCTTCCCTGCAAACTGACCACCGCGAGGTGAAACAACGTCTAGAGTGTGTGGACGAAGCTTTGACGTCCGCAGACTCGCGCATCACAGCACTGGAGGCTACGTGTGTGGAGCTGGGGACCGCAAATGTTAAGCTAAGGGCTAAGCTGGTGGATCTGGAGGGGCGCTCACGTCGTCAAAACATCCGTGTTATTGGCATCCCAGAGGGGGAGGAGATGGGTCGCCCCACCGAGTTCATCACTGGATTATTTTACCCAAATTGCTTGGAATTGATAATTTTCCGAAGCCTCTTAAGGTGGATCGGGCGCATCGAGTCAACAACGCCCGACCCGGGTCATCGGACAAGCCGCGCACCTTCATGGCCAAACTTCACAACTGCTGCGACATCGCTAAGATCTTCCGGCTCGGGCGCCAGCGTGGACCGCTGAACTACCAAGGGAAGCCAATCTTCATTTTTCCTGACTATCCACCAGAAGTCATTGCTCAGCGCCTCCTTTACACCAGTGTGAAGAAGACGCTCAAAGATGCCGGCGCCGAGTGTTCCTTCCGCTTCCCGGCCAAGCTACAGGTGACATTGAACGGCTCTGTCAGCACTTTCATCTCCGTGTCTGACGCTGAGAGGTTCGCTGGTTCCCTGCCTGCCAGAGCATAATCTCATGGTTTGATCTGTTTACATTACGTTCCACTGTTTACAAACATATATATTCATACTTAATATTGTTTTAGTGACGACTAGCCTGTGTTCCTATGTACATGTAAAAATATTTTGATACGTATAAAAAAGCAGAAATAGTTCTATACAAGTTATAATATTCGGGTTATTTGTTTATGCATTTGTTTATAAATATACTTTTTTTCTATAATAATATTGAGGTGTTTGGGTAAACTTCTGTTCACATTTACTCCTTTTTTCCTAAATAAGTTATTTGTGTTATACAATCGGTGCATCTAAATAAGGTGTTACACACGGGTTTGAGATGGTGTTTTTTTTTCTCTCTCTTTTTCTGAGGGGGGAGGGGGCTCTATCGCCCAGCAGCCTCTGAGGCTTAGGGTTTTTTGGTGTCTTTATTCTAATGACACCGGGGTTAGGGGTTTATATGTGTTCATTCTTGTTTTGTGTTTGTTTTATGTTTCATTTTATTTTATTTTATTTTTTGTTGCCAGTCCACAGTTACATATGTTGCAGGTATATTCCTATTAACAGACTGCTTTGATGCAGGATAATTCAAGAACTTGGTCAGATTTGAGTTCAATTAATTTCACAACTTGGAACTGCAGAGGAATGGGCAAGGCTTTAAAAAGGGGAAAAGTTTTTCAACATCTAAAATTTATTTCCTCAGACATTATCTTTTTGCAAGAAACCCATATATCTTCATCAGAGCAAAGAAATCTCAGAGCACAATGGATATCAAATGTCTATCAATCAACATTTTCCTCCAAAGCTAGAGGGGTTGCCATCCTCATCCGGAAAAATGTCCCATTCTTGTTTTCATCCATGACAGCAGATCCAGGTGGCAGATTTGTGCTCGTAACAGGTTCCATTAATTCTGTTCCGCTGACACTCCTTAACATATATGCCCCAAACTTTGATTGCCCAGATTTTTTCCAGAAAATGTTTAATCTTGTTGCAGACCATGACAACTCAAATATTATAATAGGAGGTGACTTCAATTGCTATCTTGATGCTTCCCTCGACAGATCTTCTTCAAAGACACCATCCCCTTTGAAATCAGTCCCTGTGCTTAATAATTTAATTAAACAGCAAAATTTAGTTGATATTTGGAGAATACAGCACCCTTTGGACAGGCAATATTCCTTTTTCTCACCAGTCCATGGTAGTTTCACTAGAATTGATTATTTCCTGGTGGACTCAAGATTAATCTCTAATGTATCCAGCTCAAAATATAATAACATAATAATATCCGACCATGCTCCAGCTACAATGAAAATTGACTTTAAACTACCAGCTCGCTCGTACAATTGGAAATTTAACCCCTCACTGAACACTGACAAATCTTTTCTTGAATATATCTCAATCCAAATTTCAGACTTCTTCCTTTTTAACGATAATGATTTAGTCTCCGATGCAACTTTGTGGGAGACATTTAAAGTGGTAATGCGTGGACATATTATTTCATATCAGTCAAAACAGAAAAAGGAGAGATGTAAACGTTATAAAGAAATTGAATCTGAACTTGAGACACTGCAATCTGATTATCTTAACTCAAAATCTGAAAACACCCTAGATGCAATGCTCAAATTAAAATATGAATATCATACGATATCTGCAGAACAAGTAAAAAACTATATACACAAACTAAAACAAAAGCATTTTGAACTGAGTGAGAAAGCTCATACACTCCTCGCCAGGCAACTGAAAGGTGTGCAAGCAGACAGGGCTATCCATAAGATTTCCTCTGCTGCGGGAGAATTGATCACAAACCCAAAGTCAATCAACAAGTGTTTCCGGGACTATTACTCTGACTTATATTCATCTAAGACAAAGGCCTCTGTTGATGACATCGATGCTTTTTTAGACAAGCTTGATATTCCCAGACTTGGTAACGATGCTCGTCAGGAATTAGAATCTGAGATCTCATTGGATGAAATCAAAGCGGCTATCCGCTCGTTTCCCAGTGGGAAGGCATGTGGTCCGGATGGGTTTGGGATTGAATTTTATAAAGCAAACATAGATGCAGTCTCACCCCTGTTACTGAGGATGATAAACTGTTCGGTAAAGAGCAACATCTTCCCAAACTCTATCTATGAGGCAAACATCTGTTTACTCCTCAAAAAAGACAGAGATGCAACAAAGATGTCTTCATATCGTCCCCTGAGCCTCTTAAACAGCGACCAGAAGATAATTGCCAAAGTTTTGTCTTCTCGGTTATCAAAGCACATCTGCAGTCTAATTCATCCTGACCAAACTGGATTCATTCCTGACCGCTATCCTGTCTCAAATACTCGGCGTCTTCTAAATATCATGTACTCATCAGAAAAACCACAGTCAGCAGTAATATCATTGGATGCACAACAGGCCTTCGATCAAATAGAGTGGACATTTATGTTTGGAGTGCTGAGGAAGTTTGGATTTGGCGAACAATTTATAACTATTTTAAAACTTCTCTATGCTCATCCTAAATCCTGTATCTTGACCAACTACGATAAATCCACTCCTTTCGATCTTAATCGAGGGACCAGACAAGGGTGTTGTCTTTCTCCGATGCTCTTTGCTTTGGCACTGGAGCCCCTGGCTGTGGCGATCAGATCCTGTCCCCAAATATGTGGAATAGAATGTGGGAAGGTAACATCTAAAATTGGCCTTTATGCTGACGATGTGGTGTTGACAATTTCAAAATTAACAGAGTCTCTACCATCCCTTCTTGATCTCATTAAAGAGTTTGGCCAGCTTTCTGGATTTACCATTAATTATGACAAAAGCACTTTGATGCCCCTCTCGAAGGACTTGAATCCAGATTATTTGACTAAATTGCCCTTTAAAATCAGTTCAGATTATTTTACTTATCTCGGTATCAATGTCACAAGACAACCCAAGTTTTTGTTTAAATTCAATCTTTTAAATTTGATTAATGCATTAAAAAATAAAATAAACAAATGGAAGCTCCTGCCACTGTCGCTTGTTGGTCGGGTTAACATTATTAAGATGACTATACTTCCCAAATTTAGCTATCTCTTTCAAAATGTGCCTATTTTTCTCACTTCCTCATTTTTTAAGACAATTGACTCAATCATAGTACCTTTTATTTGGAATTACAAACCTCCTCGCATAAGTAAGGCACATCTCCAGAAACCCAAGGCAGATGGGGGTCTTGCTCTTCCAGTGTTCAGACACTATTACTGGGCATGCAATGCCAGAAACTGGATCTTTTGGAATCAATTTTCATCTGGGTTAAATTCAAATGACGCATCTGCCCCCTCATGGCCTCTTATTGAAACTAACATCACACTTTCTCATTTCAATACTTCTCCCTTTTCTATCTTACTCTCAAATACTATTCCTCAGCTCAGAGTTCTAAAAAATGATTTCATCTTATTCAATTCCTTTAAAATATTAAAACAAATTAAAAATGTCCTAAACTTGTCAGAACTCTCTGTTCATACACCTATTTGCCATAACTCTTCTTTTAAACCGGGACAGATGGATCCAGTGTTCGGTGAGTGGTCTGAGAGAGGTTTATGCTCCTTCAAAGATTTGTATTTTAGCGGTAGATTTGCTACTTTTGCTCAATTGCAGTCAAAGTTCAATTTGCCGAGCTCTCACTGGTTCAGATATCTTCAAATCCGGAACTTTGTCAGCAAATCATTTCAGTCTTTCGAGCGTTTGCCAAAAGAACATACTTTTCATCATACAATGAGGAAATCCTCCACCTCAAACCATTTAATTTCATTACTTGTGTCTCTATTTTACAAGGCAGTCCCTTCGTCGCACATTAAAGAGTCGTGGGAAACAGATTTGGGCGAGAAAATATCAGACGATGTGTGGACGAGGGGACTGAGCCGGATTAAACTCTGTTCGATAAATGCAAGGCTTCAATTAATTCAATTTAAGGTCGCTCATAGACTCCACTATTCCAAAACAAGGCTAAACAGAATCTTCCCTGCCATTCCATCCTCATGTGATCGCTGCTCAACGTCAGAGGGTTCACTCGGACATATGTTCTGGTCTTGCTGCAGGTTAAGATCTTATTGGTCGGAGTTTTTCAATTTTTTCTCTAAAGCATACAAGGTGAATGTGATCCAGACCGGTGCTTTGGTTGTTTTGGGATGTTCTGAATCAACCTCTAATCTATCCAGCACTCAGCAACAAGCTCTAGCTTTCTCTCTGGTTGTTGCAAAGAGAGTGATCCTGAGCGAATGGAAATCACCATCTCCACCTTCCTTCAAAAAATGGCTCAATGATATGGTTTCTCTCCTGTATCTGGAACAAATTAGATACACAATGTCTAATTTACACTTGAAGTTTGTCAAGATCTGGGGACCGTTTCTGGACGCAATCAGGAAATGACAATGAAGCATAAGCCACCTATTGTTGCTGTTCCTTTAGAGGGAGTTCTGTGAACTCTCTGACCTCCTTGTAAATACTTTCTTTTTTTTTTTTTTTTTTTCTGCAGCATTAAAAATGTTAACTTATTATTATTATTATTATTTCTCTATTGTGGTCTGGCACTTGGTTTTTCTTGTTTTGTTGTTTCTTATTGTCCTGTTGTTTTTTGTTTTTTATGGGTTTTTTTTGTTTTCTGTCTTTTACATATATAATATAATTTACTATATATATATATATTTTGTTTGTTACTCTGTACTGTCTTTTTTTGTCTGAAATGAAAATAAAATGTGTAAAAAAAAAACAACATAACTTTTGAAAACAGCTTCGAATAAGTGTTTCTCTTGTTTATTTCAGATGCAAATTGATATATATAGCTATATAAACCCTTTATTTGATGTTTGAAAACTGTTATTCAGAGCTCCAGCAGAATCTTGGAAAACGTCATTCTCTCAGTCTGAGAACATCAGTTTGAGACAGTATTTCATGTTAAACATAACTTTTGAAAACAGCTTCGAATAAGTGTTTCTCTTGTTTATTTCAGATGCAAATTGATATATATAGCTATATAAACCCTTTATTTGATGTTTGAAAACTGCTATTCAGAGCTTCAGCAGAATCTTGGAAAACGTCATTCTCTCAGCCTGTGAAGATCAGTTTGAGACAATATTTCAGGTTAAACATAACTTTTGAAAACAGCTTCGAATAAATGTTTCTCTTGTTTATTTCAGATGCAAATTGTTATATATAGCTATATAAACCCTTTATTTGATGTTTGAAAACTGCTATTCAGAGCTCCAGCAGAATCTTAGAAAACGTCATTCTCTCGGTCTGAGAACATCAGTTTGAGACAATATTTCAGGTTAAACATAACTTTTGAAAACAGCTTCGAATAAGTGTTTCTCTTGTTTATTTCTGATGCAAATTGATATATATAGCTATATAAACCCTTTATTTGATGTTTGAAAACTGCTATTCAGAGCTCCAGCAGAATCTTAGAAAACGTCATTCTCTCGGTCTGAGAACATCAGTTTGAGACAATATTTCAGGTTAAACATAACTTTTGAAACCAGCTTCGAATAAGTGTTTCTCTTGTTTATTTCAGATGCAAATTGATATATATAGCTATATAAACCCTTTATTTGATGTTTGAAAACGGTTATTCAGAGCTCCAGCAGAATCTTGGAAAACGTCATTCTCTCAGTCTGAGAACATCAGTTTGAGACAATGTTTCAGGTTAAACATAACTTATGAAAACAGCTTTGAATAAGTGTTTCTCTTGTTTATTTCAGATGCAAATTGATATATATAGCTATATAAACCCTTTATTTGATGTTTTAAAACTGTTATTCAGAGCTCCAGCAGAATCTTGGAAAACGTCATTCTCTCAGTCTGAGAAGATCAGTTTGAGACAACATTTCAGGTTAAACATAACTTTTGAAAACAGCTTCGAATAAATGTTTCTCTTGTTTATTTCAGATGCAAATTGATATATATAGCTATATAAACCCTTTATTTGATGTTTGAAAACGGTTATTCAGAGATCCAGCAGAATCTTGGAAAACGTCATTCTCTCAGTCTGAGAACATCAGTTTGAGACAATGTTTCAGGTTAAACATAACTTATGAAAACAGCTTTGAATAAGTTTTTTTCTTGTTTATTTCAGATGCAAATTGATATATATAGCTATATAAACCCTTTATTTGATGTTTGAAAACTGCTATACAGAGCTCCAGCAGAATCTTAGAAAACGTCATTCTCTCAGTCTCAGAACATCAATTTGAGACAATATTTCAGGTTAAACATAACTTTTGAAAACAGCTTGGAATAAATGTTTCTCTTGTTTATTTCAGATGCAAGTTGATATATATAGCTATATAAACCCTTTATTTGATGTTTGAAAACTGCTATTCAGAGCTCCAGCAGAATCTTAGAAAACGTCATTCTCTCAGTCTGAGAACATCAGTTTGAGACAATCTTTCAGGTTAAACATAACTTTTGAAAACAGCTTTGAATAAGTTTTTCTTTTGTTTATTTCAGATGCAAATTGATATATATAGCTATATAAACCCTTTATTTGATGTTTGAAAACTGTTATTCAGAGCTCCAGCAGAATCTTGGAAAACGTCATTCTCTCAGTCTGAGAAGATCAGTTTGAGACAATATTTCAGGTTAAACATAACTTTTGAAAACAGCTTCGAATAAATGTTTCTCTTGTTTATTTCAGATGCAAATTGATATATATAGCTATATAAACCCTTTATTTGATGTTTGAAAACGGTTATTCAGAGCTCCAGCAGAATCTTGGAAAACGTCATTCTCTCAGTCTGAGAACATCAGTTTGAGACAATGTTTCAGGTTAAACATAACTTATGAAAACAGCTTTGAATAAGTGTTTCTCTTGTTTATTTCAGATGCAAATTGATATATATAGCTATATAAACCCTTTATTTGATGTTTTAAAACTGTTATTCAGAGCTCTAGCAGAATCTTGGAAAACGTCATTCTCTCAGTCTGAGAAGATCAGTTTGAGACAACATTTCAGGTTAAACATAACTTTTGAAAACAGCTTCGAATAAATGTTTCTCTTGTTTATTTCAGATGCAAATTGATATATATAGCTATATAAACCCTTTATTTGATGTTTGAAAACGGTTATTCAGAGCTCCAGCAGAATCTTGGAAAACGTCATTCTCTCAGTCTGAGAACATCAGTTTGAGACAATGTTTCAGGTTAAACATAACTTATGAAAACAGCTTTGAATAAGTTTTTTTCTTGTTTATTTCAGATGCAAATTGATATATATAGCTATATAAACCCTTTATTTGATGTTTGAAAACTGCTATACAGAGCTCCAGCAGAATCTTAGAAAACGTCATTCTCTCAGTCTCAGAACATCAATTTGAGACAATATTTCAGGTTAAACATAACTTTTGAAAACAGCTTGGAATAAATGTTTCTCTTGTTTATTTCAGATGCAAGTTGATATATATAGCTATATAAACCCTTTATTTGATGTTTGAAAACTGCTATTCAGAGCTCCAGCAGAATCTTAGAAAACGTCATTCTCTCAGTCTGAGAACATCAGTTTGAGACAATCTTTCAGGTTAAACATAACTTTTGAAAACAGCTTTGAATATGTTTTTCTCTTGTTTATTTCAGATGCAAATTGATATATATAGCTATATAAACCCTTTATTTGATGTTTGAAAACTGTTATTCAGAGCTCCAGCAGCATCTTAGCCCGCGTTCACTACTTCCAAGACTGTGAAAACATTCTGAGACTCGCTCGGACTAGACAACGCAATGCTGTATCTACAAGACCGTTCTGGTGGACCTGTCAATCAAATTCAAAGGAGAAGACATGGTGGTGTTTGGTTTGTGCACCAGGTAGGGTGCTTGGGGGAATTGCATTGTGGAAAAAAAAAGAGAAATGTTGATAAAAAAGAAGAACCACAAGGTGGCGGGATTGGACATCAAATACATCTCAGTCTGAATACATCACATTTAGAGAAGGTCTCACTTAAACATATCCTTTGAAAACAGCTTCGAATAAGTGTTTCTCTTGTTTATTTCAGATGCAAATTGATATATATAGCTATATAAACCCTTTATTTGATGTTTGAAAACTGCTATTCAGAGCTCCAGCAGAATCTTGGAAAACGTCATTCTCTCAGTCTGAGAACATCAGTTTGAGACAATATTTCAGGTTAAACATAACTTTTGAAAACAGCTTCGAATAAGTGTTTCTCTTGTTTATTTCAGATGCAAATTGATATATATAGCTATATCAACCCTTTATTTGATGTTTGAAAACGGTTATTCAGAGCTCCAGCAGAATCTTGGAAAACGTCATTCTCTCAGTCTGAGAACATCAGTTTGAGACAATATTTCAGGTTAAACATAACTTTTGAAAACAGCTTCGAATATGTGTTTCTCTTGTTTATTTCAGATGCAAATTGATATATATAGCTATATAAACCCTTTATTTGATGTTTGAAAACTGCTATTCGGAGCTCCAGCAGAATCTTGGAAAACGTCATTCTCTCAGTCTGAGAACATCAGTTTGAGACAATATTTCAGGTTAAACATAACTTTTGAAAACAGCTTCGAATAAGTGTTTCTCTTGTTTATTTCAGATGCAAATTGATATATATAGCTATATCAACCCTTTATTTGATGTTTGAAAACGGTTATTCAGAGCTCCAGCAGAATTTTGGAAAACGTCATTCTCTCAGTCTGAGAAGATCAGTTTGAGACAATATTTCAGGTTAAACATAACTTTTGAAAACAGCTTCGAATAAATGTTTCTCTTGTTTATTTCAGATGCAAATTGTTATATATAGCTATATAAACCCTTTATTTGATGTTTGAAAACTGCTATTCAGAGCTCCAGCAGAATCTTAGAAAACGTCATTCTCTCGGTCTGAGAACATCAGTTTGAGACAATATTTCAGGTTAAACATAACTTTTGAAAACAGCTTCGAATAAGTGTTTCTCTTGTTTATTTCAGATGCAAATTGATATATATAGCTATATAAACCCTTTATTTGATGTTTGAAAACTGCTATTCAGAGCTCCAGCAGAATCTTAGAAAACGTCATTCTCTCGGTCTGAGAACATCAGTTTGAGACAATATTTCAGGTTAAACATAACTTTTGAAACCAGCTTCGAATAAGTGTTTCTCTTGTTTATTTCAGATGCAAATTGATATATATAGCTATATAAACCCTTTATTTGATGTTTGAAAACTGCTATTCAGAACTCCAGCAGAATCTTAGAAAACGTCATTCTCTCGGTCTGAGAACATCAGTTTGAGACAATATTTCAGGTTAAACATAACTTTTGAAAACAGCTTTGAATAAGTTTTTCTTTTGTTTATTTCGGATGCAAATTGATATATATAGCTATATAAACCCTTTATTTGATGTTTGAAAACTGCTATTCAGAGCTACAGCAGAATCTTAGAAAACGTCATTCTCTCAGTCTGAGAACATCAGTTTGAGACAATATTTCAGGTTAAACATAACTTTTGAAAACAGCTTCGAATAAGTGTTTCTCTTGTTTATTTCAGATGCAAATTGATATATATAGCTATATAAACCCTTTATTTGATGTTTGAAAACTGCTATTCAGAGCTCCAGCAGAATCTTATAAAACGTCATTCTCTCAGTCTGAGAACATCAGTTTGAGACAATATTTCAGGTTAAACATAACTTTTGAAAACAGCTTCGAATAAGTGTTTCTCTTGTTTATTTCAGATGCAAATTGATATATATAGCTATATAAACCCTTTATTTGATGTTTTAAAACTGTTATTCAGAGCTCCAGCAGAATCTTGGAAAACGTCATTCTCTCAGTCTGAGAAGATCAGTTTGAGACAATATTTCAGGTTAAACATAACTTTTGAAAACAGCTTCGAATAAATGTTTCTCTTGTTTATTTCAGATGCAAATTGATATATATAGCTATATAAACCCTTTATTTGATGTTTGAAAACTGCTATTCAGAGCTCCAGCAGAATCTTAGAAAACGTCATTCTCTCAGTCTGAGAACATCAGTTTGAGACAATGTTTCAGGTTAAACATAACTTTTGAAAACAGCTTCGAATAAGTGTTTCTCTTGTTTATTTCAGATGCAAATTGATATATATAGCTATATAAACCCTTTATTTGATGTTTGAAAACTGCTATTCAGAGCTCCAGCAGAATCTTAGAAAACGTCATTCTCTCAGTCTGAGAACATCAGTTTGAGACAATATTTCAGGTTAAACATAACTTTTGAAAACAGCTTCGAATAAATGTTTCTCTTGTTTATTTCAGATGCAAATTGATATATATAGCTATATAAACCCTTTATTTGATGTTTGAAAACTGCTATTCAGAGCTCCAGCAGAATCTTAGAAAACGTAATTCTCTCAGTCTGAGAACATCAGTTTGAGACAATGTTTCAGGTTAAACATAACTTTTGAAAACAGCTTTGAATAAGTTTTTCTCTTGTTTATTTCAGATGCAAATTGATATATATAGCTATATAAACCCTTTATTTGATGTTTGAAAACTGTTATTCAGAGCTCCAGCAGCATCTTAGCCCGCGTTCACTACTTCCAAGACTGTGAAAACATTCTGAGACTCGCTCGGACTAGACAACGCAATGCTGTATCTACAAGACCGTTCTGGTGGACCTGTCAATCAAATTCAAAGGAGAAGACATGGTGGTGTTTGGTTTGTGCACCAGGTAGGGTGCTTGGGGGAATTGCATTGTGGAAAAAAAAAGAGAAATGTTGATAAAAAAGAAGAACCACAAGGTGGCGGGATTGGACATCAAATACATCTCAGTCTGAATACATCACATTTAGAGAAGGTCTCACTTAAACATATCCTTTGAAAACAGCTTCGAATAAGTGTTTCTCTTGTTTATTTCAGATGCAAATTGATATATATAGCTATATAAACCCTTTATTTGATGTTTGAAAACTGCTATTCAGAGCTCCAGCAGAATCTTGGAAAACATCATTCTCTCAGTCTGAGAACATCAGTTTGAGACAATATTTCAGGTTAAACATAACTTTTGAAAACAGCTTCGAATAAGTGTTTCTCTTGTCTATTTCAGATGCAAATTGATATATATAGCTATATAAACCCTTTATTTGATGTTTGAAAACTGCTATTCAGAGCTCCAGCAGAATCTTGGAAAACGTCATTCTCTCAGTCTGAGAACATCAGTTTGAGACAATATTTCAGGTTAAACATAACTTTTGAAAACAGCTTCGAATAAGTGTTTCTCTTGTTTATTTCAGATGCAAATTGATATATATAGCTATATCAACCCTTTATTTGATGTTTGAAAACGGTTATTCAGAGCTCCAGCAGAATCTTGGAAAACGTCATTCTCTCAGTCTGAGAAGATCAGTTTGAGACAATATTTCAGGTTAAACATAACTTTTGAAAACAGCTTCGAATAAATGTTTCTCTTGTTTATTTCAGATGCAAATTGTTATATATAGCTATATAAACCCTTTATTTGATGTTTGAAAACTGCTATTCAGAGCTCCAGCAGAATCTTAGAAAACGTCATTCTCTCAGTCTGAGAACATCAGTTTGAGACAATATTTCAGGTTAAACATAACTTTTGAAAACAGCTTCGAATAAGTGTTTCTCTTGTTTATTTCAGATGCAAATTGATATATATAGCTATATAAACCCTTTATTTGATGTTTGAAAACTGCTATTCAGAGCTCCAGCAGAATCTTGGAAAACTTCATTCTCTTAGTCTGAGAACATCAGTTTGAGACAATATTTCAGGTTAAACATAACTTTTGAAAACAGCTTCGAATAAGTGTTTCTCTTGTTTATTTCAGATGCAAATTGATATATATAGCTATATAAACCCTTTATTTGATGTTTGAAAACTGTTATTCAGAGCTCCAGCAGAATCTTGGAAAACGTCATTCTCTCAGTCTGAGAACATCAGTTTGAGACAGTATTTCATGTTAAACATAACTTTTGAAAACAGCTTCGAATAAGTGTTTCTCTTGTTTATTTCAGATGCAAATTGATATATATAGCTATATAAACCCTTTATTTGATGTTTGAAAACTGCTATTCAGAGCTTTAGCAGAATCTTGGAAAACGTCATTCTCTCAGCCTGTGAAGATCAGTTTGAGACAATATTTCAGGTTAAACATAACTTTTGAAAACAGCTTCGAATAAGTGTTTCTCTTGTTTATTTCAGATGCAAATTGATATATATAGCTATATAAACCCTTTATTTGATGTTTGAAAACTGCTATTCAGAGCTCCAGCAGAATCTTAGAAAACGTCATTCTCTCAGTCTGAGAACATCAGTTTGAGACAATATTTCAGGTTAACCATAACTTTTGAAAACAGCTTCGAATAAGTGTTTCTCTTGTTTATTTCAGATGGAAAATGATATATATAGCTATATAAACCCTTTATTTGATGTTTGAAAACTGCTATTCAGAGCTCCAGCAGAATCTTGGAAAACATCATTCTCTCAGTCTGAGAACATCAGTTTGAGACAATATTTCAGGTTAAACATAACTTTTGAAAACAGCTTCGAATAAGTGTTTCTCTTGTCTATTTCAGATGCAAATTGATATATATAGCTATATAAACCCTTTATTTGATGTTTGAAAACTGCTATTCAGAGCTCCAGCAGAATCTTGGAAAACGTCATTCTCTCAGTCTGAGAACATCAGTTTGAGACAATATTTCAGGTTAAACATAACTTTTGAAAACAGCTTCGAATAAGTGTTTCTCTTGTTTATTTCAGATGCAAATTGATATATATAGCTATATCAACCCTTTATTTGATGTTTGAAAACGGTTATTCAGAGCTCCAGCAGAATCTTGGAAAACGTCATTCTCTCAGTCTGAGAAGATCAGTTTGAGACAATATTTCAGGTTAAACATAACTTTTGAAAACAGCTTCGAATAAATGTTTCTCTTGTTTATTTCAGATGCAAATTGTTATATATAGCTATATAAACCCTTTATTTGATGTTTGAAAACTGCTATTCAGAGCTCCAGCAGAATCTTAGAAAACGTCATTCTCTCAGTCTGAGAACATCAGTTTGAGACAATATTTCAGGTTAAACATAACTTTTGAAAACAGCTTCGAATAAGTGTTTCTCTTGTTTATTTCAGATGCAAATTGATATATATAGCTATATAAACCCTTTATTTGATGTTTGAAAACTGCTATTCAGAGCTCCAGCAGAATCTTGGAAAACTTCATTCTCTTAGTCTGAGAACATCAGTTTAAGACAATATTTCAGGTTAAACATAACTTTTGAAAACAGCTTCGAATAAGTGTTTCTCTTGTTTATTTCAGATGCAAATTGATATATATAGCTATATAAACCCTTTATTTGATGTTTGAAAACTGTTATTCAGAGCTCCAGCAGAATCTTGGAAAACGTCATTCTCTCAGTCTGAGAACATCAGTTTGAGACAGTATTTCATGTTAAACATAACTTTTGAAAACAGCTTCGAATAAGTGTTTCTCTTGTTTATTTCAGATGCAAATTGATATATATAGCTATATAAACCCTTTATTTGATGTTTGAAAACTGCTATTCAGAGCTTCAGCAGAATCTTGGAAAACGTCATTCTCTCAGCCTGTGAAGATCAGTTTGAGACAATATTTCAGGTTAAACATAACTTTTGAAAACAGCTTCGAATAAGTGTTTCTCTTGTTTATTTCAGATGCAAATTGATATATATAGCTATATAAACCCTTTATTTGATGTTTTAAAACTGTTATTCAGAGCTCCAGCAGAATCTTGGAAAACGTCATTCTCTCAGTCTGAGAAGATCAGTTTGAGACAATATTTCAGGTTAAACATAACTTTTGAAAACAGCTTCGAATAAATGTTTCTCTTGTTTATTTCAGATGCAAATTGATATATATAGCTATATAAACCCTTTATTTGATGTTTGAAAACTGCTATTCAGAGCTCCAGCAGAATCTTAGAAAACGTCATTCTCTCAGTCTGAGAACATCAGTTTGAGACAATGTTTCAGGTTAAACATAACTTTTGAAAACAGCTTCGAATAAGTGTTTCTCTTGTTTATTTCAGATGCAAATTGATATATATAGCTATATAAACCCTTTATTTGATGTTTGAAAACTGCTATTCAGAGCTCCAGCAGAATCTTAGAAAACGTCATTCTCTCAGTCTGAGAACATCAGTTTGAGACAATATTTCAGGTTAAACATAACTTTTGAAAACAGCTTCGAATAAATGTTTCTCTTGTTTATTTCAGATGCAAATTGATATATATAGCTATATAAACCCTTTATTTGATGTTTGAAAACTGCTATTCAGAGCTCCAGCAGAATCTTAGAAAACGTAATTCTCTCAGTCTGAGAACATCAGTTTGAGACAATGTTTCAGGTTAAACATAACTTTTGAAAACAGCTTTGAATAAGTTTTTCTCTTGTTTATTTCAGATGCAAATTGATATATATAGCTATATAAACCCTTTATTTGATGTTTGAAAACTGTTATTCAGAGCTCCAGCAGCATCTTAGCCCGCGTTCACTACTTCCAAGACTGTGAAAACATTCTGAGACTCGCTCGGACTAGACAACGCAATGCTGTATCTACAAGACCGTTCTGGTGGACCTGTCAATCAAATTCAAAGGAGAAGACATGGTGGTGTTTGGTTTGTGCACCAGGTAGGGTGCTTGGGGGAATTGCATTGTGGAAAAAAAAAGAGAAATGTTGATAAAAAAGAAGAACCACAAGGTGGCGGGATTGGACATCAAATACATCTCAGTATGAATACATCACATTTAGAGAAGGTCTCACTTAAACATATCCTTTGAAAACAGCTTCGAATAAGTGTTTCTCTTGTTTATTTCAGATGCAAATTGATATATATAGCTATATAAACCCTTTATTTGATGTTTGAAAACTGCTATTCAGAGCTCCAGCAGAATCTTAGAAAACGTCATTCTCTCAGTCTGAGAACATCAGTTTGAGACAATATTTCAGGTTAACCATAACTTTTGAAAACAGCTTCGAATAAGTGTTTCTCTTGTTTATTTCAGATGGAAAATGATATATATAGCTATATAAACCCTTTATTTGATGTTTGAAAACTGCTATTCAGAGCTCCAGCAGAATCTTGGAAAACATCATTCTCTCAGTCTGAGAACATCAGTTTGAGACAATATTTCAGGTTAAACATAACTTTTGAAAACAGCTTCGAATAAGTGTTTCTCTTGTCTATTTCAGATGCAAATTGATATATATAGCTATATAAACCCTTTATTTGATGTTTGAAAACTGCTATTCAGAGCTCCAGCAGAATCTTGGAAAACGTCATTCTCTCAGTCTGAGAACATCAGTTTGAGACAATATTTCAGGTTAAACATAACTTTTGAAAACAGCTTCGAATAAGTGTTTCTCTTGTTTATTTCAGATGCAAATTGATATATATAGCTGTATCAACCCTTTATTTGATGTTTGAAAACGGTTATTCAGAGCTCCAGCAGAATCTTGGAAAACGTCATTCTCTCAGTCTGAGAAGATCAGTTTGAGACAATATTTCAGGTTAAACATAACTTTTGAAAACAGCTTCGAATAAATGTTTCTCTTGTTTATTTCAGATGCAAATTGTTATATATAGCTATATAAACCCTTTATTTGATGTTTGAAAACTGCTATTCAGAGCTCCAGCAGAATCTTAGAAAACGTCATTCTCTCAGTCTGAGAACATCAGTTTGAGACAATATTTCAGGTTAAACATAACTTTTGAAAACAGCTTCGAATAAGTGTTTCTCTTGTTTATTTCAGATGCAAATTGATATATATAGCTATATAAACCCTTTATTTGATGTTTGAAAACTGCTATTCAGAGCTCCAGCAGAATCTTGGAAAACTTCATTCTCTTAGTCTGAGAACATCAGTTTGAGACAATATTTCAGGTTAAACATAACTTTTGAAAACAGCTTCGAATAAGTGTTTCTCTTGTTTATTTCAGATGCAAATTGATATATATAGCTATATAAACCCTTTATTTGATGTTTGAAAACTGTTATTAAGAGCTCCAGCAGAATCTTGGAAAACGTCATTCTCTCAGTCTGAGAACATCAGTTTGAGACAGTACTTCATGTTAAACATAACTTTTGAAAACAGCTTCGAATAAGTGTTTCTCTTGTTTATTTCAGATGCAAATTGATATATATAGCTATATAAACCCTTTATTTGATGTTTGAAAACTGCTATTCAGAGCTTCAGCAGAATCTTGGAAAACGTCATTCTCTCAGCCTGTGAAGATCAGTTTGAGTCAATATTTCAGGTTAAACATAACTTTTGAAAACAGCTTCGAATAAGTGTTTCTCTTGTTTATTTCAGATGCAAATTGATATATATAGCTATATAAACCCTTTATTTGATGTTTGAAAACTGCTATTCAGAGCTCCAGCAGAATCTTAGAAAACGTCATTCTCTCGGTCTGAGAACATCAGTTTGAAACAATATTTCAGGTTAAACATAACTTTTGAAAACAGCTTTGAATATGTTTTTGTCTTGTTTATTTCAGATGCAAATTGATATATATAGCTATATAAACCCTTTATTTGATGTTTGAAAACTGTTATTCAGAGCTCCAGCAGCATCTTAGCCCGCGTTCACTACTTCCAAGACTGTGAAAACATTCTGAGACTCGCTCGGACTAGACAACGCAATGCTGTATCTACAAGACCGTTCTGGTGGACCTGTCAATCAAATTCAAAGGAGAAGACATGGTGGTGTTTGGTTTGTGCACCAGGTAGGGTACTTGGGGGAATTGCATTGTGGAAAAAAAAAGAGAAATGTTGATAAAAAAGAAGAACCACAAGGTGGCGGGATTGGACATCAAATACATCTCAGTCTGAATACATCACATTTAGAGAAGGTCTCACTTAAACATATCCTTTGAAAACAGCTTCGAATAAGTGTTTCTCTTGTTTATTTCAGATGCAAATTGATATATATAGCTATATAAACCCTTTATTTGATGTTTGAAAACTGTTATTCAGAGCTCCAGCAGAATCTTGGAAAACGTCATTCTCTCAGTCTGAGAACATCAGTTTGAGACAATATTTCAGGTTAAACATAACTTTTGAAAACAGCTTCGAATAAGTGTTTCTCTTGTTTATTTCAGATGCAAATTGATATATATAGCTATATAAACCGTTTAACATCAGTTTGAGACAATATTTCATGTTAAACATAACTTTTGAAAACAGCTTCGAATAAGTGTTTCTCTTGTTTTTTTGAGATGCAAATTGATATATATAGCTATATAAACCCTTTATTTGATGTTTGAAAACTGTTATTCAGAGCTCCAGCAGAATCTTGGAAAACGTCATTCTCTCAGTCTGAGAACAATCAGTTTGAGACAATATTTCAGGTTAAACATAACTTTTGAAAACAGCTTCGAATAAGTGTTTATCTTGTTTATTTCAGATGCAAATTGATATATATAGCTATATAAACCCTTTATTTGATCTTTGAAAACTGCTATTCAGAGCTTCAGCAGAATCTTAGAAAACGTCATTCTCTCGGTCTGAGAACATCAGTTTGAGACAATATTTCAGGTTAAACATAACTTTTGAAAACAGCTTCGAATAAGTGTTTCTCTTGTTTATTTCAGATGCAAATTGATATATATAGCTATATAAACCCTTTATTTGATCTTTGAAAACTGCTATTCAGAGCTCCAGCAGAATCTTAGAAAACGTCATTCTCTCGGTCTGAGAACATCAGTTTGAGACAATATTTCAGGTTAAACATAACTTTTGAAAACAGCTTCGAATAAGTGTTTCTCTTGTTTATTCCAGATGCAAATTGATATATATAGCTATATAAACCCTTTATTTGATGTTTGAAAACTGCTATTCAGAGCTCCAGCAGAATCTTAGAAAACGTCATTCTCTCGGTCTGAGAACATCAGTTTGAGACAATATTTCAGGTTAAACATAACTTTTGAAAACAGCTTTGAATAAGTTTTTCTTTTGTTTATTTCAGATGCAAATTGATATATATAGCTATATAAACCCTTTATTTGATGTTTGAAAACTGCTATTCAGAGCTCCAGCAGAATCTTAGAAAACGTCATTGTCTCAGTCTGAGAACATCAGTTTGAGAAAATATTTCAGGTTAAACATAACTTTTGAAAACAGCTTCGAATAAGTGTTTCTCTTGTTTATTTCAGATGCAAATTGATATATATAGCTATATAAACCCTTTATTTGATGTTTTAAAACTGTTATTCAGAGCTCCAGCAGAATCTTGGAAAACCTCATTCTCTCAGTCTGTGAAGATCAGTTTGAGACAATATTTCAGGTTAAACATAACTTTTGAAAACAGATTCCAATAAATGTTTCTCTTGTTTATTTCAGATGCAAATTGATATATATATAGCTATATAAACCCTTTATTTGATGTTTGAAAACTGCTATTCAGAGCTCCAGCAGAATCTTAGAAAACGTCATTCTCTCAGTCTGAGAACATCAGTTTGAGACAATGTTTCAGGTTAAACATAACTTTTGAAAACAGCTTCGAATAAGTGTTTCTCTTGTTTATTTCAGATGCAAATTGTTATATATAGCTATATAAACCCTTTATTTGATGTTTGAAAACTGCTATTCAGAGCTCCAGCAGAATCTTAGAAAACGTCATTCTCTCAGTCTGAGAACATCAGTTTGAGACAATATTTCAGGTTAAACATAACTTTTGAAAACAGCTTCGAATAAGTGTTTCTCTTGTTTATTTCAGATGCAAATTGATATATATAGCTATATAAACCCTTTATTTGAAGTTTGAAAACTGCTATTCAGAGCTCCAGCAGAATCTTAGAAAACGTCATTCTCTCAGTCTGAGAACATCAGTTTAAGACAATATTTCAGGTTAAAAATAACTTTTGAAAACAGCTTTGAATATGTTTTTCTCTTGTTTATTTCAGATGCAAATTGATATATATAGCTATATAAACCCTTTATTTGATGTTTGAAAACTGTTATTCAGAGCTCCAGCAGCATCTTAGCCCGCGTTCACTACTTCCAAGACTGTGAAAACATTCTGAGACTCGCTCGGACTAGACAACGCAATGCTGTATCTACAAGACCGTTCTGGTGGACCTGTCAATCAAATTCAAAGGAGAAGACATGGTGGTGTTTGGTTTGTGCACCAGGTAGGGTGCTTGGGGGAATTGCATTGTGGAAAAAAAAAGATAAATGTTGATAAAAAAGAAGAACCACAAGGTGGCGGGATTGGACATCAAATACATCTCAGTCTGAATACATCACATTTAGAGAAGGTCTCACTTAAACATATCCTTTGAAAACAGCTTCGAATAAGTGTTTCTCTTGTTTATTTCAGATGCAAATTGATATATATAGCTATATAAACCGTTTAACATCAGTTTGAGACAATATTTCATGTTAAACATAATTTTGAAAACAGCTTCGAATAAGTGTTTCTCTTGTTTATTTCAGATGCAAATTGATATATATAGCTATATAAACCGTTTAACATCAGTTTGAGACAATATTTCATGTTAAACATAACTTTTGAAAACAGCTTCGAATAAGTGTTTCTCTTGTTTTTTTCAGATGCAAATTGATATATATAGCTATATAAACCCTTTATTTGATGTTTGAAAACTGTTATTCAGAGCTCCAGCAGAATCTTGGAAAACGTCATTCTCTCAGTCTGAGAACAATCAGTTTGAGACAATATTTCAGGTTAAACATAACTTTTGAAAACAGCTTCGAATAAGTGTTTCTCTTGTTTATTTCAGATGCAAATTGATATATATAGCTATATAAACCCTTTATTTGATCTTTGAAAACTGCTATTCAGAGCTTCAGCAGAATCTTAGAAAACGTCATTCTCTCGGTCTGAGAACATCAGTTTGAGACAATATTTCAGGTTAAACATAACTTTTGAAACCAGCTTCGAGTAAGTGTTTCTCTTGTTTATTTCAGATGCAAATTGATATATATAGCTATATAAACCCTTTATTTGATGTTTGAAAACTGCTATTCAGAGCTCCAGCAGAATCTTAGAAAACGTCATTCTCTCAGTCTGAGAACATCAGTTTGAGACAATATTTCAGGTTAAACATAACTTTTGAAAACAGCTTCGAATAAATGTTTCTCTTGTTTATTTCAGATGCAAATTGATATATATAGCTATATAAACCCTTTATTTGATGTTTGAAAACTGCTATTCAGAGCTCCAGCAGAATCTTAGAAAACGTCATTCTCTCAGTCTGAGAACATCAGTTTGAGACAATGTTTCAGGTTAAACATAACTTTTGAAAACAGCTTCGAATAAGTGTTTCTCTTGTTTATTTCAGATGCAAATTGATATATATAGCTATATAAACCCTTTATTTGATGTTTGAAAACTGCTATTCAGAGCTCCAGCAGAATCTTAGAAAACGTCATTCTCTCAGTCTGAGAACATCAGTTTGAGACAATATTTCAGGTTAACCATAACTTTTGAAAACAGCTTCGAATAAGTGTTTCTCTTGTTTATTTCAGATGGAAAATGATATATATAGCTATATAAACCCTTTATTTGATGTTTGAAAACTGCTATTAAGAGCTCCAGCAGAATCTTGGAAATTGTCATTCTCTCAGTCTGAGAACATCAGTTTGAGACAATATTTCAGGTTAAACATAACTTTTGAAAACAGCTTCGAATAAGTGTTTCTCTTGTTTATTTCAGATGCAAATTGATATATATAGCTATATAAACCCTTTATTTGATGTTTGAAAACTGCTATTCAGAGCTCCAGCAGAATCTTAGAAAACGTCATTCTCTCAGTCTGAGAACATCAGTTTGAGACAATATTTCAGGTTAAACATAACTTTTGAAAACAGCTTCGAATAAGTGTTTCTCTTGTTTATTTCAGATGCAAATTGATATATATAGCTATATAAACCCTTTATTTGATGTTTGAAAACTGCTATTCAGAGCTCCAGCAGAATCTTAGAAAACGTCATTCTCTCAGTCTGAGAACATCAGTTTGAGACAATATTTCAGGTTAAACATAACTTTTGAAAACAGCTTTGAATAAGTGTTTCTCTTGTTTATTTCAGATGCAAATTGATATATATAGCTATATAAACCCTTTATTTGATGTTTGAAAACTGCTATTCAGAGCTCCAGCAGAATCTTAGAAAACGTCATTCTCTCGGTCTGAGAACATCAGTTTGAGACAATATTTCAGGTTAAACATAACTTTTGAAAACAGCTTTGAATAAGTTTTTCTTTTGTTTATTTCAGATGCAAATTGATATATATAGCTATATAAACCCTTTATTTGATGTTTTAAAACTGTTATTCAGAGCTCCAGCAGAATCTTGGAAAACGTCATTCTCTCAGTCTGAGAAGATCAGTTTGAGACAATATTTCAGGTTAAACATAACTTTTGAAAACAGCTTCGAATAAATGTTTCTCTTGTTTATTTCAGATGCAAATTGATATATATAGCTATATAAACCCTTTATTTGATGTTTGAAAACTGCTATTCAGAGCTCCAGCAGAATCTTAGAAAACGTCATTCTCTCAGTCTGAGAACATCAGTTTGAGACAATGTTTCAGGTTAAACATAACTTTTGAAAACAGCTTCGAATAAGTGTTTCTCTTGTTTATTTCAGATGCAAATTGATATATATAGCTATATAAACCCTTTATTTGATGTTTGAAAACTGCTATTCAGAGCTCCAGCAGAATCTTAGAAAACGTCATTCTCTCAGTCTGAGAACATCAGTTTGAGACAATATTTCAGGTTAAACATAACTTATGAAAACAGCTTCGAATAAGTGTTTCTCTTGTTTATTTCAGATGCAAATTGTTATATATAGCTATATCAACCCTTTATTTGATGTTTGAAAACTGCTATTCAGAGCTCCAGCAGAATCTTAGAAAACGTCATTCTCTCAGTCTGAGAAGATCAGTTTGAGACAATATTTCAGGTTAAACATAACTTTTGAAAACAGCTTCGAATAAATGTTTCTCTTGTTTATTTCAGATGCAAATTGTTATATATAGCTATATAAACCCTTTATTTGATGTTTGAAAACTGCTATTCAGAGCTCCAGCAGAATCTTAGAAAACGTCATTCTCTCAGTCTGAGAACATCAGTTTGAGACAATATTTCAGGTTAAACATAACTTTTGAAAACAGCTTCGAATAAGTGTTTCTCTTGTTTATTTCAGATGCAAATTGATATATATAGCTATATAAACCCTTTATTTGAAGTTTGAAAACTGCTATTCAGAGCTCCAGCAGAATCTTAGAAAACGTCATTCTCTCAGTCTGAGAACATCAGTTTGAGACAATATTTCAGGTTAAAAATAACTTTTGAAAACAGCTTTGAATATGTTTTTCTCTTGTTTATTTCAGATGCAAATTGATATATATAGCTATATAAACCCTTTATTTGATGTTTGAAAACTGTTATTCAGAGCTCCAGCAGCATCTTAGCCCGCGTTCACTACTTCCAAGACTGTGAAAACATTCTGAGACTCGCTCGGACTAGACAACGCAATGCTGTATCTACAAGACCGTTCTGGTGGACCTGTCAATCAAATTCAAAGGAGAAGACATGGTGGTGTTTGGTTTGTGCACCAGGTAGGGTGCTTGGGGGAATTGCATTGTGGAAAAAAAAAGAGAAATGTTGATAAAAAAGAAGAACCACAAGGTGGCGGGATTGGACATCAAATACATCTCAGTCTGAATACATCACATTTAGAGAAGGTCTCACTTAAACATATCCTTTGAAAACAGCTTCGAATAAGTGTTTCTCTTGTTTATTTCAGATGCAAATTGATATATATAGCTATATAAACCCTTTATTTGATGTTTGAAAACTGTTATTCAGAGCTCCAGCAGAATCTTGGAAAACGTCATTCTCTCAGTCTGAGAACATCAGTTTGAGACAATATTTCAGGTTAAACATAACTTTTGAAAACAGCTTCGAATAAGTGTTTCTCTTGTTTATTTCAGATGCAAATTAATATATATAGCTATATAAACCCTTTATTTGATCTTTGAAAACTGCTATTCAGAGCTCCAGCAGAATCTAAGAAAACGTCATTCTCGGTCTGAGAACATCAGTTTGAGACAATATTTCAGGTTAAACATAACTTTTGAAACCAGCTTCGAATAAGTGTTTCTCTTGTTTATTTCAGATGCAAATTGATATATATAGCTATATAAACCCTTTATTTGATGTTTGAAAACTGCTATTCAGAGCTCCAGCAGAATCTTAGAAAACTTCATTCTCTCAGTCTGAGAACATCAGTTTGAGACAATGTTTCAGGTTAAACATAACTTTTGAAAACAGCTTCGAATAAGTGTTTCTCTTGTTTATTTCAGATGCAAATTGATATATATAGCTATATAAACCCTTTATTTGATGTTTGAAAACTGCTATTCAGAGCTCCAGCAGAATCTTAGAAAACGTCATTCTCTCAGTCTGAGAACATCAGTTTGAGACAATATTTCAGGTTAACCATAACTTTTGAAAACAGCTTCGAATAAGTGTTTCTCTTGTTTATTTCAGATGGAAAATGATATATATAGCTATATAAACCCTTTATTTGATGTTTGAAAACTGCTATTAAGAGCTCCAGCAGAATCTTGGAAAATGTCATTCTCTCAGTCTGAGAACATCAGTTTGAGACAATATTTCAGGTTAAACATAACTTTTGAAAACAGCTTCGAATAAGTGTTTCTCTTGTTTATTTCAGATGCAAATTGATATATATAGCTATATAAACCCTTTATTTGATGTTTGAAAACTGCTATTCAGAGCTCCAGCAGAATCTTAGAAAACGTCATTCTCTCAGTCTGAGAACATCAGTTTGAGACAATATTTCAGGTTAAACATAACTTTTGAAAACAGCTTCGAATAAGTGTTTCTCTTGTTTATTTCAGATGCAAATTGATATATATAGCTATATAAACCCTTTATTTGATGTTTGAAAACTGCTATTCAGAGCTCCAGCAGAATCTTAGAAAACGTCATTCTCTCAGTCTGAGAACATCAGTTTGAGACAATATTTCAGGTTAAACATAACTTTTGAAAACAGCTTTGAATAAGTGTTTCTCTTGTTTATTTCAGATGCAAATTGATATATATAGCTATATAAACCCTTTATTTGATGTTTGAAAACTGCTATTCAGAGCTCCAGCAGAATCTTAGAAAACGTCATTCTCTCAGTCTGAGAACATCAGTTTGAGACAATGTTTCAGGTTAAACATAACTTTTGAAAACAGCTTCGAATAAGTGTTTCTCTTGTTTATTTCAGATGCAAATTGATATATATAGCTATATAAACCCTTTATTTGATGTTTGAAAACTGTTATTCAGAGCTCCAGCAGAATCTTAGAAAACGTCATTCTCTCAGTCTGAGAACATCAGTTTGAGACAATATTTCAGGTTAAACATAACTTATGAAAACAGCTTCGAATAAGTGTTTCTCTTGTTTATTTCAGATGCAAATTGTTATATATAGCTATATCAACCCTTTATTTGATGTTTGAAAACTGCTATTCAGAGCTCCAGCAGAATCTTAGAAAACGTCATTCTCTCAGTCTGAGAAGATCAGTTTGAGACAATATTTCAGGTTAAACATAACTTTTGAAAACAGCTTCGAATAAATGTTTCTCTTGTTTATTTCAGATGCAAATTGTTATATATAGCTATATAAACCCTTTATTTGATGTTTGAAAACTGCTATTCAGAGCTCCAGCAGAATCTTAGAAAACGTCATTCTCTCAGTCTGAGAACATCAGTTTGAGACAATATTTCAGGTTAAACATAACTTTTGAAAACAGCTTCGAATAAGTGTTTCTCTTGTTTATTTCAGATGCAAATTGATATATATAGCTATATAAACCCTTTATTTGAAGTTTGAAAACTGCTATTCAGAGCTCCAGCAGAATCTTAGAAAACGTCATTCTCTCAGTCTGAGAACATCAGTTTGAGACAATATTTCAGGTTAAAAATAACTTTTGAAAACAGCTTTGAATATGTTTTTCTCTTGTTTATTTCAGATGCAAATTGATATATATAGCTATATAAACCCTTTATTTGATGTTTGAAAACTGTTATTCAGAGCTCCAGCAGCATCTTAGCCCGCGTTCACTACTTCCAAGACTGTGAAAACATTCTGAGACTCGCTCGGACTAGACAACGCAATGCTGTATCTACAAGACCGTTCTGGTGGACCTGTCAATCAAATTCAAAGGAGAAGACATGGTGGTGTTTGGTTTGTGCACCAGGTAGGGTGCTTGGGGGAATTGCATTGTGGAAAAAAAAAGAGAAATGTTGATAAAAAAGAAGAACCACAAGGTGGCGGGATTGGACATCAAATACATCTCAGTCTGAATACATCACATTTAGAGAAGGTCTCACTTAAACATATCCTTTGAAAACAGCTTTGAATAAGTGTTTCTCTTGTTTATTTCAGAATCAAATTGATATATATAGCTATATAAACCCTTTATTTGATGTTTGAAAACTGTTATTCAGAGCTCCAGCAGAATCTTGGAAAACGTCATTCTCTCAGTCTGAGAACATCAGTTTGAGACAATATTTCAGGTTAAACATAACTTTTGAAAACAGCTTCGAATAAGTGTTTCTCTTGTTTATTTCAGATGCAAATTAATATATATAGCTATATAAACCCTTTATTTGATCTTTGAAAACTGCTATTCAGAGCTCCAGCAGAATCTAAGAAAACGTCATTCTCGGTCTGAGAACATCAGTTTGAGACAATATTTCAGGTTAAACATAACTTTTGAAACCAGCTTCGAATAAGTGTTTCTCTTGTTTATTTCAGATGCAAATTGATATATATAGCTATATAAACCCTTTATTTGATGTTTTAAAACTGCTATTCAGAGCTCCAGCAGAATCTTAGAAGACGTCATTCTCTCAGTCTGAGAACATCAGTTTGAGACAATATTTCAGGTTAAACATAACTTTTGAAAACAGCTTCGAATAAGTGTTTCTCTTGTTTATTTCAGATGCAAATTGATATATATAGCTATATAAACCCTTTATTTGATGTTTGAAAACTGCTATTCAGAGCTCCAGCAGAATCTTAGAAAACGTCATTCTCTCGGTCAGAGAACATCAGTTTGAGACAATATTTCAGGTTAAACATAACTTTTGAAAACAGCTTTGAATAAGTTTTTCTTTTGTTTATTTCAGATGCAAATTGATATATATAGCTATATAAACCCTTTATTTGATGTTTTAAAACTGCTATTCAGAGCTCCAGCAGAATCTTAGAAAACGTCATTCTCTCAGTCTGAGAACATCAGTTTGAGACAATATTTCAGGTTAAACATAACTTTTGAAAACAGCTTCGAATAAGTGTTTCTCTTGTTTATTTCAGATGCAAATTGATATATATAGCTATATAAACCCTTTATTTGATGTTTGAAAACTGCTATTCAGAGCTCCAGCAGAATCTTAGAAAACGTCATTCTCTCGGTCAGAGAACATCAGTTTGAGACAATATTTCAGGTTAAACATAACTTTTGAAAACAGCTTTGAATAAGTTTTTCTTTTGTTTATTTCAGATGCAAATTGATATATATAGCTATATAAACCCTTTATTTGATGTTTGAAAACTGCTATACAGAGCTCCACCAGAATCTTAGAAAACGTCATTCTCTCAGTCTGAGAACATCAGTTTGAGACAATATTTCAGGTTAAACATAACTTTTGAAAACAGCTTCGAATAAGTGTTTCTCTTGTTTATTCCAGATGCAAATTGATATATATAGCTATATCAACCCTTTATTTGATGTTTGAAAACTGCTATTCAGAGCTCCAGCAGAATCTTAGAAAACGTCATTCTCTCGGTCTGAGAACATCAGTTTGAGACAATATTTCAGGTTAAACATAACTTTTGAAAACAGCTTCGAATAAGTGTTTCTCTTGTTTATTTCAGATGCAAATTGATATATATAGCTATATAAACCCTTTATTTGATGTTTGAAAACTGCTATTCAGAGCTCCAGCAGAATCTTAGAAAACGTCATTCTCTCAGTCTGAGAACATCAGTTTGAGACAATATTTCAGGTTAAACATAACTTTTGAAAACAGCTTCGAATAAGTGTTTCTCTTGTTTATTTCAGATGCAAATTGATATATATAGCTATATAAACCCTTTATTTGATGTTTGAAAACTGCTATTCAGAGCTCCAGCAGAATCTTAGAAAACGTCATTCTCTCGGTCAGAGAACATCAGTTTGAGACAATATTTCAGGTTAAACATAACTTTTGAAAACAGCTTTGAATAAGTTTTTCTTTTGTTTATTTCAGATGCAAATTGATATATATAGCTATATAAAGCCTTTATTTGATGTTTTAAAACTGCTATTCAGAGCTCCAGCAGAATCTTAGAAAACGTCATTCTCTCAGTCTGAGAACATCAGTTTGAGACAATATTTCAGGTTAAACATAACTTTTGAAAACAGCTTCGAATAAGTGTTTCTCTTGTTTATTTCAGATGCAAATTGATATATATAGCTATATAAACCCTTTATTTGATGTTTGAAAACTGCTATTCAGAGCTCCAGCAGAATCTTAGAAAACGTCATTCTCTCGGTCAGAGAACATCAGTTTGAGACAATATTTCAGGTTAAACATAACTTTTGAAAACAGCTTTGAATAAGTTTTTCTTTTGTTTATTTCAGATGCAAATTGATATATATAGCTATATAAACCCTTTATTTGATGTTTGAAAACTGCTATTCAGAGCTCCACCAGAATCTTAGAAAACGTCATTCTCTCAGTCTGAGAACATCAGTTTGAGACAATATTTCAGGTTAAACATAACTTTTGAAAACAGCTTCGAATAAGTGTTTCTCTTGTTTATTCCAGATGCAAATTGATATATATAGCTATATAAACCCTTTATTTGATGTTTGAAAACTGCTATTCAGAGCTCCAGCAGAATCTTAGAAAACGTCATTCTCTCGGTCTGAGAACATCAGTTTGAGACAATATTTCAGGTTAAACATAACTTTTGAAAACAGCTTCGAATAAGTGTTTCTCTTGTTTATTTCAGATGCAAATTGATATATATAGCTATATAAACCCTTTATTTGATGTTTGAAAACTGCTATTCAGAGCTCCAGCAGAATCTTAGAAAACGTCATTCTCTCAGTCTGAGAACATCAGTTTGAGACAATATTTCAGGTTAAACATAACTTTTGAAAACAGCTTTGAATAAGTGTTTCTCTTGTTTATTTCAGATGCAAATTGATATATATAGCTATATAAACCCTTTATTTGATGTTTGAAAACTGCTATTCAGAGCTCCAGCAGAATCTTAGAAAACGTCATTCTCTCGGTCTGAGAACATCAGTTTGAGACAATATTTCAGGTTAAACATAACTTTTGAAAACAGCTTTGAATAAGTTTTTCTTTTGTTTATTTCAGATGCAAATTGATATATATAGCTATATAAACCCTTTATTTGATGTTTGAAAACTGCTATTCAGAGCTCCAGCAGAATCTTAGAAAACGTCATTCTCTCAGTCTGAGAACATCAGTTTGAGACAATATTTCAGGTTAAACATAACTTTTGAAAACAGCTTCAAATAAGTGTTTCTCTTGTTTATTTCAGATGCAAATTGATATATATAGCTATATAAACCCTTTATTTGATGTTTGAAAACTGCTATTCAGAGCTCCAGCAGAATCTTGGAAAACTTCATTCTCTTGGTCTGAGAACATCAGTTTGAGACAATATTTCAGGTTAAACATAACTTTTGAAAACAGCTTCGAATAAGTGTTTCTCTTGTTTATTTCAGATGCAAATTGATATATATAGCTATATAAACCCTTTATTTGATGTTTTAAAACTGTTATTCAGAGCTCCAGCAGAATCTTGGAAAACGTCATTCTCTCAGTCTGAGAAGATCAGTTTGAGACAATATTTCAGGTTAAACATAACTTTTGAAAACAGCTTCGAATAAGTGTTTCTCTTGTTTATTCCAGATGCAAATTGATATATATAGCTATATAAACCCTTTATTTGATGTTTGAAAACTGCTATTCAGAGCTCCAGCAGAATCTTAGAAAACGTCATTCTCTCGGTCTGAGAACATCAGTTTGAGACAATATTTCAGGTTAAACATAACTTTTGAAAACAGCTTTGAATAAGTTTTTCTTTTGTTTATTTCAGATGCAAATTGATATATATAGCTATATAAACCCTTTATTTGATGTTTGAAAACTGCTATTCAGAGCTCCAGCAGAATCTTAGAAAACGTCATTCTCTCAGTCTGAGAACATCAGTTTGAGACAATATTTCAGGTTAAGCATAACTTTTGAAAACAGCTTCGAATAAGTGTTTCTCTTGTTTATTTCAGATACAAATTGATATATATAGCTATATAAACCCTTTATTTGATGTTTTAAAACTGTTATTCAGAGCTCCAGCAGAATCTTGGAAAACGTCATTCTCTCAGTCTGAGAAGATCAGTTTGAGACAATATTTCAGGTTAAACATAACTTTTGAAAACAGCTTCGAATAAATGTTTCTCTTGTTTATTTAAGATGCAAATTGATATATATAGCTATATAAACCCTTTATTTGATGTTTGAAAACTGCTATTCAGAGCTCCAGCAGAATCTTAGAAAACGTCATTCTCTCAGTCTGAGAACATCAGTTTGAGACAATGTTTCAGGTTAAACATAACTTTTGAAAACAGCTTCGAATAAGTGTTTCTCTTGTTTATTTCAGATGCAAATTGATATATATAGCTATATAAACCCTTTATTTGATGTTTGAAAACTGTTATTCAGAGCTCCAGCAGAATCTTGGAAAACGTCATTCTCTCAGTCTGAGAAGATCAGTTTGAGACAATATTTCAGGTTAAACATAACTTTTGAAAACAGCTTCGAATAAATGTTTCTCTTGTTTATTTAAGATGCAAATTGATATATATAGCTATATAAACCCTTTATTTGATGTTTGAAAACTGCTATTCAGAGCTCCAGCAGAATCTTAGAAAACGTCATTCTCTCAGTCTGAGAACATCAGTTTGAGACAATGTTTCAGGTTAAACATAACTTTTGAAAACAGCTTCGAATAAGTGTTTCTCTTGTTTATTTCAGATGCAAATTGATATATATAGCTATATAAACCCTTTATTTGATGTTTGAAAACTGCTATTCAGAGCTCCAGCAGAATCTTAGAAAACGTCATTCTCTCAGTCTGAGAACATCAGTTTGAGACAATATTTCAGGTTAACCATAACTTTTGAAAACAGCTTCGAATAAGTGTTTCTCTTGTTTATTTCAGATGCAAATTGATATATATAGCTATATAAACCCTTTATTTGATGTTTGAAAACTGCTATTCAGAGCTCCAGCAGAATCTTGGAAAACGTCATTCTCTCAGTCTGAGAACATCAGTTTGAGACAATATTTCAGGTTAAACATAACTTTTGAAAACAGCTTCGAATAAGTGTTTCTCTTGTTTATTTCAGATGCAAATTGATATATATAGCTATATCAACCCTTTATTTGATGTTTGAAAACGGTTATTCAGAGCTCCAGCAGAATCTTGGAAAACGTCATTCTCTCAGTCTGAGAAGATCAATTTGAGACAATATTTCAGGTTAAACATAACTTTTAAAAACAGCTTCGAATAATGTTTCTCTTGTTTATTTCAGATGCAAATTGTTATATATAGCTATATAAACCCTTTATTTGATGTTTGAAAACTGCTATTCAGAGCTCCAGCAGAATCTTAGAAAACGTCATTCTCTCAGTCTGAGAACATCAGTTCGAGACAATATTTCAGGTTAAACATAACTTTTGAAAACAGCTTTGAATAAGTTTTTCTCTTGTTTATTTCAGATGCAAATTGATATATATAGCTATATCAACCCTTTATTTGATGTTTGAAAACGGTTATTCAGAGCTCCAGCAGAATCTTGGAAAACGTCATTCTCTCACTCAAGAAGATCAGTTTGAGACAATATTTCAGGTTAAACATAACTTTTGAAAACAGCTTCGAATAAATGTTTCTCTTGTTTATTTCAGATGCAAATTGTTATATATAGCTATATAAACCCTTTATTTGATGTTTGAAAACTGCTATTCAGAGCTCCAGCAGAATCTTAGAAAACGTCATTCTCTCAGTCTGAGAACATCAGTTTGAGACAATATTTCAGGTTAAACATAACTTTTGAAAACAGCTTTGAATATGTTTTTCTCTTGTTTATTTCAGATGCAAATTGATATATATAGCTATATAAACCCTTTATTTGATGTTTGAAAACTGTTATTCAGAGCTCCAGCAGCATCTTAGCCCGCGTTCACTACTTCCAAGACTGTGAAAACATTCTGAGACTCGCTCGGACTAGACAACGCAATGCTGTATCTACAAGACCGTTCTGGTGGACCTGTCAATCAAATTCAAAGGAGAAGACATGGTGGTGTTTGGTTTGTGCACCAGGTAGGGTGCTTGGGGGAATTGCATTGTGGAAAAAAAAGAGAAATGTTGATAAAAAAGAAGAACAACAAGGTGGCGGGATTGGACATCAAATACATCTCAGTCTGAATACATCACATTTAGAGAAGGTCTCACTTAAACATATCCTTTGAAAACAGCTTTGAATAAGTGTTTCTCTTGTTTATTTCAGAATCAAATTGATATATATAGCTATATAAACCCTTTATTTGATGTTTGAAAACTGTTATTCAGAGCTCCAGCAGAATCTTGGAAAACGTCATTCTCTCAGTCTGAGAACAATCAGTTTGAGACAATATTTCAGGTTAAACATAACTTTTGAAAACAGCTTCGAATAAGTGTTTCTCTTGTTTATCTCAGATGCAAATTGATATATATAGCTATATAAACCCTTTATTTGATCTTTGAAAACTGCTATTCAGAGCTCCAGCAGAATCTTAGAAAACGTCATTCTCTCGGTCTGAGAACATCAGTTTGAGACAATATTTCAGGTTAAACATAACTTTTGAAAACAGCTTCGAATAAGTGTTTCTCTTGTTTATTCCAGATGCAAATTGATATATATAGCTATATAAACCCTTTATTTGATGTTTGAAAACTGCTATTCAGAGCTCCAGCAGAATCTTAGAAAACGTCATTCTCTCGGTCTGAGAACATCAGTTTGAGACAATATTTCAGGTTAAACATAACTTTTGAAAACAGCTTTGAATAAGTTTTTCTTTTGTTTATTTCAGATGCAAATTGATATATATAGCTATATAAACCCTTTATTTGATGTTTGAAAACTGCTATTCAGAGCTCCAGCAGAATCTTAGAAAACGTCATTGTCTCAGTCTGAGAACATCAGTTTGAGAAAATATTTCAGGTTAAACATAACTTTTGAAAACAGCTTCGAATAAGTGTTTCTCTTGTTTATTTCAGATGCAAATTGATATATATAGCTATATAAACCCTTTATTTGATGTTTTAAAACTGTTATTCAGAGCTCCAGCAGAATCTTGGAAAACCTCATTCTCTCAGTCTGAGAAGATCAGTTTGAGACAATATTTCAGGTTAAACATAACTTTTGAAAACAGATTCCAATAAATGTTTCTCTTGTTTATTTCAGATGCAAATTGATATATATATAGCTATATAAACCCTTTATTTGATGTTTGAAAACTGCTATTCAGAGCTCCAGCAGAATCTTAGAAAACGTCATTCTCTCAGTCTGAGAACATCAGTTTGAGACAATGTTTCAGGTTAAACATAACTTTTGAAAACAGCTTCGAATAAGTGTTTCTCTTGTTTATTTCAGATGCAAATTGTTATATATAGCTATATAAACCCTTTATTTGATGTTTGAAAACTGCTATTCAGAGCTCCAGCAGAATCTTAGAAAACGTCATTCTCTCAGTCTGAGAACATCAGTTTGAGACAATATTTCAGGTTAAACATAACTTTTGAAAACAGCTTCGAATAAGTGTTTCTCTTGTTTATTTCAGATGCAAATTGATATATATAGCTATATCAACCCTTTATTTGATGTTTGAAAACGGTTATTCAGAGCTCCAGCAGAATCTTGGAAAACGTCATTCTCTCAGTCTGAGAAGATCAGTTTGAGACAATATTTCAGGTTAAACATAACTTATGAAAACAGCTTCGAATAAATGTTTCTCTTGTTTATTTCAGATGCAAATTGATATATATAGCTATATAAACCCTTTATTTGATGTTTGAAAACTGCTATTCAGAGCTCCAGCAGAATCTTAGAAAACGTCATTGTCTCAGTCTGAGAACATCAGTTTGAGAAAATATTTCAGGTTAAACATAACTTTTGAAAACAGCTTCGAATAAGTGTTTCTCTTGTTTATTTCAGATGCAAATTGATATATATAGCTATATAAACCCTTTATTTGATGTTTTAAAACTGTTATTCAGAGCTCCAGCAGAATCTTGGAAAACGTCATTCTCTCAGTCTGAGAAGATCAGTTTGAGACAATATTTCAGGTTAAACATAACTATTGAAAACAGCTTCGAATAAATGTTTCTCTTGTTTATTTCAGGTGCAAATTGATATATATAGCTATATAAACCCTTTATTTGATGTTTGAAAACTGCTATTCAGAGCTCCAGCAGAATCTTAGAAAACGTCATTCTCTCAGTCTGAGAACATCAGTTTGAGACAATGTTTCAGGTTAAACATAACTTTTGAAAACAGCTTCGAATAAGTGTTTCTCTTGTTTATTTCAGATGCAAATTGATATATATAGCTATATAAACCCTTTATTTGATGTTTGAAAACTGCTATTCAGAGCTCCAGCAGAATCTTGGAAAACGTCATTCTCTCAGTCTGAGAACATCAGTTTGAGACAATATTTCAGGTTAAACATAACTTTTGAAAACAGCTTCGAATAAGTGTTTCTCTTGTATATATCAGATGCAAATTGATATATATAGCTATATAAACCCTTTATTTGATGTTTGAAAACTGTTATTCAGAGCTCCAGCAGAATCTTGGAAAACGTCATTCTCTCAGTCTGAGAACATCAGTTTGAGCGGTAATTTCATGTTAAACATAACTTTTGAAAACAGCTTAGAATAAGTTTTTCTCTTGTTTATTTCAGATGCAAATTGATATATATATAGCTATATAAACCCTTTATTTGATGTTTGAAAACTGCTATTCAGAGCTCAAGCAGAATCTTAGAAAACGTCATTCTCTCAGTCTGAGAACATCAGTTTGAGACAATATTTCTGGTTAAACATAACTTTTGAAACCAGCTTCGAATAAGTGTTTCTCTTGTTAATTTCAGATGCAAATTGATATATATAGCTATATAAACCCTTTATTTGATGTTTGAAAACTGCTATTCAGAGCTCCAGCAGAATCTTAGAAAACGTCATTCTCTCAGTCTGAGAACATCAGTTTGAGACAATATTTCAGATTAAACATAACTTTTGAAAACAGCTTTGAATAAGTGTTTCTCTTGTTTATTTCAGATGCAAATTGATATATATATAGCTATATAAACCCTTTATTTGATGTTTGAAAACTGCTATTCAGAGCTCCAGCAGAATCTTAGAAAACGTCATTCTCTCAGTCTGAGAACATCAATTTGAGACAATATTTCAGGTTAAACATAACTTTTGAAAACAGCTTGGAATAAATGTTTCTCTTGTTTATTTCAGATGCAAATTGATATATATAGTTATATAAACCCTTTATTTGATGTTAGAAAACTGCTATTCAGAGCTCCAGCAGAATCTTGGAAAACTTCATTCTCTTAGTCTGAGAACATCAGTTTGAGACAATATTTCAGGTTAAACATAACTTTTGAAAACAGCTTCGAATAAGTGTTTCTCTTGTTTATTTCAGATGCAAATTGATATATATAGCTATATCAACCCTTTATTTGATGTTAGAAAACTATTATTCAGAGCTCCAGCAGAATCTTGGAAAACTTCATTCTCTTAGTCTGAGAACATCAGTTTGAGACAATATTTCAGGTTAAACATAACTTTTGAAAACAGCTTCGAATAAGTGTTTCTCTTGTTTATTTCAGATGCAAATTGATATATATAGCTATATAAACCCTTTATTTGATGTTAGAAAACTGCTATTCAGAACCTCAGCAGAATCTTGGAAAACGTCATTCTCTCAGTCTGAGAAGATCAGTTTGAGACAATATTTCAGGTTAAACATAACTTTTGAAAACAGCTTCGAATAAATGTTTCTCTTGTTTATTTCAGATAGAAATTGTTATATATAGCTATATAAACCCTTTATTTGATGTTTGAAAACTGCTATTCAGAGCTCCAGCAGAATCTTAGAAAACGTCATTCGCTCAGTCTGAGAACATCAGTTTGAGACAATATTTCAGGTTAAACATAACTTTTGAAAACAGCTTTGAATAAGTTTTTCTCTTGTTTATTTCAGATGCAAATTGATATATATAGCTATATAAACCCATTATTTGATGTTTGAAAACTGCTATTCAGAGCTCCAGCAGAATCTTAGAAAACGTCATTCTCTCAGTCTGAGAACATCAGTTTGAGACAATATTTCAGGTTAAACATAACTTTTGAAAACAGCTTCGAATAAGTGTTTCTCTTGTTTATTTCAGATGCAAATTGATATATATAGCTATATAAACCCTTTATTTGATGTTTGAAAACTGCTATTCAGAGCTCCAGCAGAATCTTAGAATACGTCATTCTCTCAGTCTGAGAACATCAGTTTGAGACAATATTTCAGGTTAAACATTACTTTTGAAAACAGCTTCGAATAAGTGTTTCTCTTGTTTATTTCAGATGCAAATTGATATATATAGCTATATAAACCCTTTATTTGATGTTTGAAAACTGCTATTCAGAGCTCCAGCAGAATCTTGGAAAACGTCATTCTCTCAGTCTGAGAACATCAGTTTGAGACAATATTTCAGGTTAAACATAACTTTTGAAAACAGCTTCGAATAAGTGTTTCTCTTGTTTATTTCAGATGCAAATTGATATATATAGCTATATAAACCCTTTATTTGATGTTTGAAAACTGCTATTCAGAGCTCCAGCAGAATCTTGGAAAACGTCATTCTCTCAGTCTGAGAACATCAGTTTGAGACAATATTTCAGGTTAAACATAACTTTTGAAAACAGCTTCGAATAAGTGTTTCTCTTGTTTATTTCAGATGCAAATTGATATATATAGCTATATAAACCCTTTATTTGATGTTTGAAAACTGTTATTCAGAGCTCCAGCAGAATCTTGGAAAACGTCATTCTCTCAGTCTGAGAACATCAGTTTGAGCGGTAATTTCATGTTAAACATAACTTTTGAAAACAGCTTCGAATAAGTTTTTCTCTTGTTTATTTCAGATGCAAATTGATATATATATATAGCTATATAAACCCTTTATTTGATGTTTGAAAACTGCTATACAGAGCTCCAGCAGAATCTTAGAAAACGTCATTCTCTCAGTCTGAGAACATCAGTTTGAGACAATATTTCAGGTTAAACATAACTTTTGAAAACAGCTTCGAATAAGTGTTTCTCTTGTTTATTTCAGATGCAAATTGATATATATAGCTATATAAACCCTTTATTTGATGTTAGAAAACTGTTATTCAGAGCTCCAGCAGAATCTTAGAAAACGGCATTCTCTCAGTCTGAGAACATCAGTTTGAGACAATATTTCAGGTTAAACATAACTTTTGAAAACAGCTTCGAATAAGTGTTTCTCTTGTTTATTTCAGATGCAAATTGATATATATAGCTATATAAACCCTTTATTTGATGTTTGAAAACTGCTATTCAGAGCTCCAGCAGAATCTTAGAAAACATCATTCTCTCAGTCTGAGAACATCAGTTTGAGACAATATTTCAGGTTAAACATAACTTTTGAAAACAGCTTTGAATAAGTGTTTCTTATGTTTATTACAGGTAATAATCTATGTATGTAGCTATATAAACCCTTCATTTGATGTTTGAACACTGTTATTCAGAGCTCCAGCAGCATCTTAGAAAACATCATTCTCTCAGTTTTAAAACATCAGTTTGAGACAATATTTCATGTTAAACATAACTTTTGAAAACAGCTTAGAATAAGTGTTTATTATGTTATGTTTATTACAGGTATTAATTGATGTATGTAGCTATATAAACCCTTTATTTGAAGTTTGAACCCTGAAATTTAGAGTTTGAGCAGAATCTTGGAAAACGTCTTTCTCTCAGTCTGAAAACATCAGTTTGAGACAACTTTAAACGTAACTTTTGAAAACAACTTCAAATAGGTGTTTCTCATGTTTCTTATAGCTGGTTATTAATGTTTGTAGCTAAATAAAACCTTATTTGAAGTTTGAACAACAACTGAGCAACATCTTAGAAAACCTAATTCAGGGTCGTAATCCAAGTTCATCTGCTACTTTTGTACTTCCCATATTATTTATTTAAGTGTCTCTTTTTTTGAACAGTCAGGAAGTCGTCGTGGGAGAGGGGCTTCGTTAATTGCTGCATCTACAAGACAGTTCTGGTAGACCTGTCAATCAAATACAAAGGAGAAGACATGCTGCTGTTTGGTTCGCGCACCAGGTAGGGTAGGGGGCTTGACTGGCTTGCCTTGTGGCAAAAAAAAAGATAAATTTTGATTAAAAAAAAAAAAAAGAACCAGGCATGGTCCCCCACCAGGTGACGGGCTTGTACTTCAAATAAATCTCAGTCTGAATACATCACTTTTAGAGAAGATTTCACTTAAATATAACTTTTGAACGTCTTGCTCTAAGTCTGAAAACATCATCAAATCATAATTGAGTTAAAAATGATGTCAATTACTCATCACTTATAGAAGCAACATGCAAGATTCCCATTCTTGCGCTCCGGGTTTGATTCCCGGACGGCGCCCATGTATTTTCAGCAGCACTGTGACGGACCGCAAACGCCTTCAGAGAGTGGTGAACACAGCTGAGAGGGTCACCAGAACTTCTCTGCCCTCCCTGCAGAGCATATACCACCGCAGGGTCCACAGTAAAGCTGCCTCCATCCTCAAAGATCCCATGCACCCCCAGCACGGACTGTTCACACTCCTGCCCTCAAGGCCGCAGGTACAGGAGTGTGAAGTGCGGACAAAGAGACTAAAAAGCTCTTTCTTTCCAACCGCCATCAGTCTCCTCAACAGCTAAAACCACATCTACCTCATGCACTATTTACACTACTTGTACTTTTGTTGCTCTGTTTTTTTTTAATATTTTTACTCTTTCAAATGTATATATGGTTATATGTATGTATATATATAGATATATATATAGTTTTATTTTTACGGTGCACTTTTGTTAGTACCTATGACAATAAACACTTTGAATCTTGAATCTTGAATCTATATTTTGACTCCTTTTTACCAGTGAGTCCTCGAAAGCTGTCCCGGGTTGTTTCCTCCTCAAAGTCCAAAACATGTCATCGATCCTACATGGCTACTTAAAGAACTGTTCACCTTACTTAGCACTTTCATACTTGACATTATTAACTTGTCAATGAAATCAGGCTATGTGCCTCAGATTTTTAAAGTTGCAGTAATTAAACCTCTGCTAAAAACCCACTCTTGATCCAGAGGTTCTCACTTACTATAGGCCTATATCTAATCATGTCTTCATTTAAAGAATTCTGGAGAAAGTGGTTACAAAGTCAGCTGTGTGATTTTCTCCATGACAATGATCAATTTGAGCTGATTCAGTGTGGTTTATGGAACACCACAGCACAGAGAACGCCCTTGTAAAAGTTAGTAACAACCTGCTGATGGACTCTGATCAGGGCCATGTTTCAGTTCTTGTTCTTCTAGATCTCAGTGCTGCATTTGACACTGTTGACCACCAAATCCTTCTACAGAGGCTAGAAAACCACATAGGCATACGTGGAACTGCTCTAAACTGGTTTAAATCTTACCTGTCGGATAGAACGAACTATGTACATGTCAACCACCTCTCATCGACACACACTAAGGTCAGCTATGGTGTCCCACAAGGTTCTGTTCTTGGTCCAATCCTATTCACAATCTATATGCTCCCACTATAGGACTTGATCAGAAGACACCTTATAAACTTTCACTGTTATGCTGATGACACCCAACTCTACTTCAAGGAAGCCAGATGAAAGAAATCAGCTAACACAAATACAGTCCTGTATTACAGATATCAAGTCCTGGATGACCAAAAACGTCCTCTTACTGAACTCGGAAAAACTGAGGTTTTACTATTTGGTCCGCAACATCTCAAGACAATCATTAACTAATGATCTAGTTTTACATAATGGACTTTCTCCTGCTACTAGCACCACTGTAAAGAATCTGGGTGTCTGCTTTGACGAGGACTTGTCATTTAACTCAAACATAAAACAAATCTCACGGACTGCCTACTTCCACCTTCGTAACATTTAAAAAATCAGGCACTTCTTCCTTTAGATGCTGCTGAGAAACTCATCCACGCTTTTGTTACCTCCAGGCTGGAATACTGAAACTCTCCTCTGTCAGGATGTTCTAAAAAGTCTCTCAGCTCATTCAGTACTCTGACGGTCGTGTCCTGACTAAGACTAAGAGGCGCGAACACATTTCCACTGTGCTGTCTTCCTTACATTGGCTTCCTGTAGAATTTAGAATACAATTTAAAATCCTTCTCTTAACCTATAAAGCCTTACATGGTCTAGCACCAACATACATTAAAGATCTAATCCAAACTAATCAACCCTCTAAATAACTGATAATAATTTTGATTTGAGTAAAGTTTAATAAATAAAAAATAAAAAAAAACCTTTATGAGTCGATCAGTGGATAAATTAATTGAAGAAAGAACATTTGAAAGAAACAACCGCTTCATATTTGAATCCTCAGTTTGGTCATATGATACCTGCATTTGACTGACTTACAAACATGACATGACGTAGACAAAACACTGTGCAGCTGCAGTGGATCAGACTTTGTGTCTATGTGTCTGTGTGACTATGTGAGTGCCAGGATGAATCAAGTGCAAGAACATGTGAGAGCATGTGTGTGTGCACTGAGAGAAAGAAGCAATTTACACTATAACATACCGGCATTTGATACGTGCATGTGCATGATTCAATTGATCATTGTTTTGATATTTTGACTAATGTAGTGAACAGTTTAGATTTATTCTAAAAGGTTTGAGGAATGCTGCACCTCAAGTGAGGTGAAAGAAAGCCCTCGTAAATCTCTTCCTTCCCTAATCCTGTGTGTGTTAGAGTGAAGGAGACCATTCACCCCCAAACATTTTCTTTGCAGGCTCCATTTCACATATCAATGATAAAATGTGTTTTAATAACAGTGTTAGTTTCCAATGATGACTTGAATTCTCCAGTAACAGAAGCAACACATCTGTCAGTTGTTTGCTGGTCTAGAGACACCAGAACCTTGTTGAGTGTGTTGTGTCTCATGATATTGTGATAGTGTGTAACTGTCTTTTCCTTTGTGATGAACATTGTGCGCTTGCGAAATAACCTTCAATATTATAAAGAAATGATTTGCAGCACTGTAAGGTTCAAGTGTGGGACTTCCAGAACTAAGGTAAGATCAGAAATTCATAACGAGAACATTTTTGCAAATTTAGGAAGAACATGATAGCTGCCCTGTCGTGAGACGATGCCTGGAGACTGTGCTGGGTGGGACCATGACTGCAGATCTCACCGCCGACATGGCTTTGAGGGTCTGAGAAAGGAGACCTAGTCGACACGAAAGGCGAGTCTAGAGGAGAGATCGAAGGTGCCACGCGAGAGACTAAAACAGGACTAGACGAGGGTGTAACGTGAGACCAGACCAGACACGTGAGGGTTCTACACGGGAGGCTGAACCGGCTACATCCAAGTCTGGACCGGACTGGAGTTCCAGACGGACAGAAGAGAAGATGCGTTCTGTCCCCGACAAGTGGGTAGAACATTACCACCAACTGCGGCCCCTACATCCTGTGGCCCCTACATCCTGCGGCCCCTGCTTCCTGTGGTCCCTGCATCCTCACTCCCTGAAGTATCACTGCTTTCACTGCCAGCAGTGATCCACCCCTGCACCTGATGAAGTCTCGCTGCCAGCGGTGACCTTTTCCACCACATCACTCCCACTTGGTGGCAATTTTCCTGCTTTTGCCTATTTCCTTTTGAAATATGGTTTTCCACAACAACCAGCGGAAACACACCCTACACTGCCTACATGAGCAGTTTTTTCGCTTGTCCTGAGTCTTGAGCCCACATGAACTGGGGTGCTCAGGGAAGTTTCCATTTTTTTCGATCAAAGAGGTGCTGCATGGAATCCTGCGCCTCAACCAAGCGATCCTGTGCCTCATTGAGCGTTTGGTTATCTCATTGAATCAGCTCAATTCACTTCAGTGCGAGCCCACAAACGACATTGGTAGCTCGCTTGAGTACTCTTTCAATGATATCACTTGTAATGCTGCCTTTCTGACACACTTGGGAATTCACTATTGAGGTTTCTTGTTGTACATGCAGGACACACATAGACCCTATAATTAAACTCCAGAAAAGAGTTATTAGAATAATTAACAAAGCATCCCATTAGCCAAACTACTAATTAATAACTTCTGGTTCTAAATAAAGTCTGGCATTTTAAAAATGAGGTGACATTTTACATATAAAAACATTAGAAGCATTATTTTGAGTTAAAAGTTGAGAACTAATGTTAAATATAGTTGGTTTCATTTCTGTAAGTAAAATAATGAAAGAGGCTGTGTGACAAAGTTTTGTAGAACATTGGTCAGTTTAAAAATAAAATACATTTAAAAAATAAAAATGAAAGGGTAAAAACATTGAAATGTAAAATACCTAAGGATTACAAGGTAAAATGACTGAAATGTGATATGATTTTGTTTTTTGTTTTTCTGCTCTGTATAATTGATATTTTGGATTATTTCATGGATTACATAGGATAGGAAAATAAGCCTTGGCTTCAGCCTGTTACTTTTTCGATTACAGAGTTTGTTTAAAGGTTTGTGGTGAGAAAATGTTGTGTAGAAGTTATGGTAATAAAGGCAAACTGATTGAACATAGTTGAATTATTTTATATTGTAAAAAACTAAGAAAACTATTCATTCAGAATAACTTCCACTGTGAAATGCTTAATCAGATTTATTCTGTTACGGCCCAAAATGCCACTCCACCTCTGTTTAATCCTACTTTGACAATAAATTACTCCTGTATAGCTCTGTATAGTGTAAATTACACTAGAGACCTGATTATCGTGTGCATGAACAACTATCTGTCACTTCACTTATGACGTTTCAAAATCGTATTTTTATAGACATGATACTTTCAGAGAAAGGAGGGGTGTGCGCAATGTTTGGTGATCTATGTTGTACGTTCATTCTGAATAAAACCGCCCCGGATGGTAGCTTGACCAAAGCCATTTGGTCTTAAAGCACTCTCAAATGAACTCAAAGAAGACTCAGGAAATTGGTTGAGTGATATGATGGATAGGTGGTTTGGTAAATGGAAGTCAATACTAATATCTCATTTAATGTCTGTCGCTGTATTTTCAGCACTTGTGATCTGCGGGTGCTGTTGTATTCCTTGTATCAGCTCATTATGTAACCATATTATCATATCTGCAATTGAAGAGAAGACTGCGCCTCCCCCTTATCAGATGGCATTGTTGACAGATCATGAAGAGTTCTGATAGAATTATTAATCTCATATTTTATTTGATTATTTACCATATACCAGATTTTGTGATAAAAGGTTTGTTTTAAACTTCAAATATTAAGGTTGACCTCTGGTTTCAGAGATCAAAGAAGGGATTGAAGATATATCCTTAAATACATCCACATATGTGTATTCATTGATGGGTTGAATATATGTCCTCGTTTTGTGTACTCAATTGTTAACATTGATAATGTTATCTTTTATTCAGAGTTCAAACATTTCTTGTATTTTGTCTTTCGTCTTTCGTCATCTGTGCCTGAACTCTGTATGGACCTTGACGCCACTTTGTCGGTGGTTCTGACTGTGAAAGACATATGTGTTGGTAAAATAATGTTGTAGCCATGTGAACATGCTCTCCTTGTTGAGATAAGAAACGTATACGATTCTAAAGATGTCAAGACACAGAATTTATGGTCTATAGACCTGGTTTGAGATAACAAGTTTGAAGGAAGACTGAAGATTCTTTGTTTAGGTCAGTGTTCAGCTCAAACGACATGTTTCTTGTTCACGAATTAGTCAGATTTTGTATTTAAGGTCTTGTAAGGCCTAACTTTGAAATCATTCTTTGCTATTAATAAATTGAATGTTTTAATTCTAAAATGTTACTCTTCCTTGGATCAAACGAATGCGCAGAACTCATTAGACAGGAGAGAGAATTGAGTTCGCTTCAAATGAAAAGTGAGAAAAGTGACCTAAAATAGAAACGGGCCAGGCGGCATGTTTCCCCACCAGGCGGCGGGCTTTGGGGCTTGATTTGTGGGTAGAAAAGTGAGAAAAGTGCCCTAAAATAGAACCAGGGCAGGCGGCATGATCTCCCACCAGGCGGCGGGCTTGGGGGGCTTGATTTGTGGGTAGAAAAGTGAGAAAGGTTACCTGAAGTTACCTAAAATAGAAATGGGCCAGTGTCACTATAAGTAGTCAAAATGCTAGATCTTGCAGATTCAGACAAAGTATACAAGTAAGTACAACAGCCTCAAGAGCAAAGACTACCTCTGTCTGGTCATGTTCTGCAACAGGTGGATTCGTGTAGAACAGGGGTGGCCAACCAGTCAGAGCCTAAGAGCCACATTTTTTTACTGTGTTACCGCAAAGAGCCACGTCATACATATGGGCACACATGAACATCGCCTCATCCCTTCCTCACACACACACAGACCTCTGCTTAGCCAGATTTATTTTAAATGTCACACACCAACATGATAATGACAGAATTTGACATCTGCAGACCACGGGTCAGTCATTTTCAACAATGAACATTGTGTGCACTGTCTTACACGCACAAACTCTCAGTTCAACTAAGTCCACAAACTAAAATATAATAATTAAAATGTATTTTTTCTCTTACTATGCATGTTGCTTAGTGGGACTTCTGGCATTCCTTGCTTTGAACAAACCTCATCAGATCTGGCTTGTATTCAGTTGTTGCCACTCGAAGCAATTCTTTCACATGGGTGTCAGTCAGAACAGATCGATGCTTTGATTTCACGTGTTTCAGGAAGAAAACACAGACTCGCAGACGTATGTTGACCCAAATATTGACAGTATCTTAAGCGCAGCCCGTTTGACATTGGGGTACTTTTCCATAGAAAATATAAACTCTTCCATTCAGTTAAAAACGTCCTGTGTTCATATTCCTATTTTCATTTGGCTGTGCATTTTTTCCCTGCCATTTTGAAAGCGAACTTGACACAAATTGTTTACTCAAAAGATCTTGTCCCTACTGAGAAACTTTGCGGTATTTTCATCCAACGCGCATGTATTGAACTCAAGCGAAGCGAACACACACATTTAGAAAACACAAACCCAAACCTCGATATGAATGTTAGAGTGATGGGATCGACAGTTCTTTTGACTGTACTTTGGCACTTTGTGCCAACATAAAAACTAAATGTTCTGTAGCAAAGTCTATTATAGAATCCCTCCCACCGGCACGGTCGCAGCTGAGTTCAACTGAACTGAGAAAGGAATGAAGTTCAGTACGTTCACTCAAAAGATCGTTCGTTCCAACAAATCGTTCGAGAACCACACAACACTAGAACATTAGAGCCGCATGAAACCAGGCAAAGAGCCGCATGCGGCTCGGGAGCCGCGGGTTGGCCAGGCCTGGTGTAGAAGAACTGTAATAGACTGTAATAGAAAAAAATGAAAGTTATGAATTGATTTCAGCAGTAATAACTGACTACACTACAAGTAAGTAAGTAGTAATTTATATTTATAGAGGGCTTTTCCAGACCAGGGTCACAAAGTGCTTAAACAATCAAAAACAAAACTCAATAAAATATATAAAAGATCAAGATAACACAGGAGTTACGGAAAATCAAGGAAAGGCCTGCACAAATTAAAATGTTTTAGATCGTTCCAAAGCTTAGGAGCAACTGCCTGGAAGGGTTTCTCTCCTCTGGTCCTGAACCGTGTGCGAGGAACCACAAGTAGATTCTGATCCACAGACCTCAGAGCCCGAGCTGGGGTGTTAGGCTGGATCAGATCACTGATGGAAGTCAGTGATCAGTCAGAGCCTGATTAGAATAACAAGGATCGGAGAAATGTAATACAATACAAATAAATAAATAAATGCACTGATCATGCATTCAGAGATAAGCTCTCCATAGAATAGAATAGAATAGAAAATCTTTATTCATCCCCAGAGGGGAAACACACTTTCACAACAGCGCAGTTTAAAAAATAAAGTGCAAGGAAAAATAAATAATAAAAGAGATAATATAAAATAAAATAAAAACGATCTTAAGAATATACAATTATTTACAAAAATTAGAAATTTAACACTATTAACAGAATAAAATAGAATAAAATAAAAATAAAATAGAAATAAAAACGGGAAAAAAATAAAAATAAAAAGCACACAAGAAGAAAAACTCACTACCGATTAGCATCAGGATATTTAAAGTAGAGAGTTAAATATCCTGACACCAGTTGGGATGAAGGACCTTCTATAACGCTCCGTCCTACACTGGGGGTGCCTGAGCCTGCCACTGAAGGAGCTGGCCAGCTCCTCCACGGTCAGGTGCAGTGGGTGAAGGGCGTTGTCCCTGATGGAGGATAGTCTGGAGAGTGTCCTCCTCTCTCCCACCTCCTCCACCGAGTCCAGCGAGCGGCCCAGGACAGAGCCGGCCCTCGTGACCAGCCTGTTGAGTCTCTTCCTGTCCCGGTCCGTGCTGCCTGCTCCCCAGCAGACCACAGCGTAGTGGATAGCAGAGGCTACCACGGAGTCATAAAAGGTCCTTAAAAGTGGTCTGCACACTCCGAAGGACCTCAGTCTCCCCAGGAGGTGGAGGCGACTTCGGCCCTTCTTGTACACGGCGTTGATGTGTGTGGACCAGTTCAGTTTATTGTTGAGGTGAACACCCAGGTATTTGAAGCTGTCCACCAGCTCAATGTCCGAGCCCTGGATGCTCACCGGTTGATGTGGTGGGGACTTTTTCCTGAAGTCAATCACCATCTCCCTTGTCTTACCGGTGTTTAAGCAAAGGTAGTTGCTCTCACACCAGTCAACAAAGTCCTTAATGACTGACCTGTACTCCAGCTCGCCCCCCCCAGACACGCAGCCCACAATGGCCGAGTCGTCAGAAAACTCTCCTCACCTGTTCAGATGTAACAGAGAGAGGTGGCTGTGGGGGGTTGGGCAGCTGAGGCAGTAGGGCGTGTTGGGGGGGAGAAAGGTGGCTTGGAGGTGAGAACAGTTGGGGGGAGGGGGCTGAAGCAGGGGAAAAACAGCTTTGTGAAGAGTGAGGGGCAGAGATGGAGGGGGGAGGGGGGCCCTGATCAAACCGGTTGAAATACTGGTTAAGTTCAGTGGCCCATCTTTGGTCTCCCCCTGCTGTGGCTCTGGCTCCACTCTGGCCATGACCTTAGATTTTCTTCAGGCCTTTCCACACATCCCTTGTGTTGCCCTGCGCCAGTTGCTCCTCCAGTTTCCTCTTGTATTCGTCCTTGGCCATCCTGATCGCCTTCTTGAGTTCACGCTGGACCTCCTTAAGCTCCTCTCTGCTCCCTGAAGCAAACACCCTCTTCTTCTTGTTCAGCAGAACTTGAAGTTGAGGGGTCACCCATGGCTTGGTGTTGGCAAAGCACCGCACCCTCCGGGTCGGCGTGACGTTGCCCTCACAGAACTTTATGTAATCCGTGGAATGGTCATTGAAGGTGTCGATGTCATCACCATGAGAGAACACGCTCCAGTCCGTAGACTCAAAGCAGTCTCTCAGCCTCTCCTTGGTTTCATCATTCCACATCTTAACAGTTCTTTTCTGTGCAGGCTGTCTCCTCACCATGGGAGTGTATTCAGGTCGCAGACGTATCAGGTTGTGATCAGAGCGGCCGAGGGGGGGCAGGGGGATGGAGGTGTAGGCACCTTTTACATTTGCATATAAAAGGTCCAGAGTCTTGTCCTCCCGGGTGTGGCATTTCACGTATTGTGTGAAGGTGGGAAGAATGGAGGAAAGTGAGGCATGGTTGAAATCTCCGTTAATGAGCAGGAGAGAGTTCGGGTGTTTGAGCTGCAGGTCCGACACTGAGGCGCTCAGCCTCTCGCTCGCTGCGGCTGCGTCCGCAGAGGGAGGAATGTAAACAGTGAACACAATCACATGTGAGAACTCCCTCGGGATGTAATACGGGCGGATGCCCACCACAACAAACTCTATGTCCTTAGTGCACACTTGTTCTTTAATGGAGACATGAGCGGGATCGCTCCATCTCTCATTAATAAACACCGCCACTCCTCCTCCTCTCCTCTTTCCGTCCATGTCCCGGTCCGCACGCACCATCTTGAACCCCTCCAGGGAAACAAAAGAGTCCGGGGTCTTCTCCGTCAGCCAGGTCTCCGTGAAACATAGAAGGCTGCTCTCACGGAAGTCCCTCTGATGCCGGGTCAGTGCAGCGAGCTCGTCCGTTTTATTCACGATCGAACGTACATTTCCCATGATGATCGATGGAATAAAGGGACGGAACCTACGCTTCTTCTCTTGTTTCATCCGACCTGCTCTGCATCCGCGTCTTTTTCTCTTGATTTCCACGGGAATCGTCCATTCCGCGCTGAGAGAGAGAGCGGTGTTGCGCAACCCCAACAGCTGATCCCTGGTGTAAACAATAGACCCGCTGAGCGTGTCTGCCGACGGAGTTCCAAAAAGTGACGAAAGTAGTAGAAAACCGAAGGCAAAAGTTGTAAAAGTGGTCTCGTTTTGTGCACAACGGCAACATGATCCGACCATTCTAAAGAAAAAATTAAAAAGACGCCAGAAAAATGGAAAAAGTGTGATAAAAAGTAGGTAGAAAGAGGGAACTGTTGTAAACAGCAGCTGCGTGAGCGGCGCCATCTGTTTCTGATCCCAGTTCTAGGGTTCACCAACAGGTTTGTAACGTTCTCCTCATTAAATGAGGTTTAGGTCCTTGTTGCTCTACTGTGCAACTCAGGAGAAAAAGTCGCCTCTTCTGCAGCCGACATTCTGCTTTTAGCTGTTAAGCCCCTCCCAGGGGTGTGGTTGAAATAATTCCCCAATCATAAATGATTTAACAATAAATGGTAACATTGGGCTTTCATGATGATAAATTATCATTCATAAACTAAATAAAAACATGTTCCAAAACCAATTATGAAATCATTTACCCGTCAAAATAAAGCGATAAATAAACAATATGACGCCTGGTCACATGACCTCAAACCCACGACCAGATTTCCACTTAAGCCCCTGATTAGCTCCGCCCTGTCTTTCCAGTTGTGACTTCTGTGGCGTCATGCCACCAGGTAAGCTCTCTGTGTGTGTGTGAATGTTTGCATGAACACTAACCAGTCCAGGTGTGCACCTATGCTGGGAAGCATTCACACAAGTGATTTCCTGTTTTTCTCTTTATTATTCCTCTTACTTCTGCCGTAAACTTTGTGCCACTTCTACTTCCACAAATTTAATCCGATTTGAACCATTCAAACTTTTATCAATTCAGCTAGTACCCGTCTTTCAGGCTATGTTCTACCTCTCTTTTATCTCTTCCCCTCTTTCTTTTCATTCCACTTTTCTACCCTTTTTTCCCCATTCATTTCAATGGGGAAACTCTTCAACTCATGTTTTGACTCCTTCCACTTCAATCTGTGATGCTTTCCACTACTAATTCCACTAGTACTGCCTTATGCTTATGCTTATAGTTATACTTATATTTATACTAATAGTTTTACTTATACTTATACCTCTCTTATACTCCTCCACTTTTTGACTCATCCACTCTTTTCACTCCTTCACTCTTCCACTCCTTCACTCTTCCACTCCTTCACTCTTCCACTTTTTCACTCTTTCACTACTCAATAGTTAAACTTATAATTATAGTAAAACTTATAGTTATAGTTAAACGTGTAGTTATAGTTATACTTATAATTATAGTTAAACTTATAGTTATACTTATACCTATAGTTATACCAATAATTATACTCTCCTTCACTCCTCCAATACTCTACTCATTAAATACTCTACTCCTTCACTCCTCCACTTCTTCAATCCTCTACTCCTTCACTCTTAGTAGAACTACACGTACGAGTACTACTACAAATACTAGAACTACTACGAGTACTACAAATACTAGTACTACTAAGAATACTAGTACTACTAAAAGTACTACAAATACGAGTACCACACGTACAATTACTACTACGATTAATACTAGTACTACTATGAGTACTAGTACTATGAGTACTAGTACTATGAGTACTAGTACTATGAGTACTAGTACTATGAGTACTAGTACTATGAGTACTAGTACTACGAGTACTAGTACTACTACGAGTACTAGTACTACTACGAGTACTAGTACTACTACGAGTACTAGTACTACTACGAGTACTACACATACTAGTACTACTATGAGTAGTACAAATAGTAGTATTTCTACAAATACTAGTAGTACTTCGACAAGTACTAGTACTTCTTTGAGTACTAGTACTATGAGTTATAGTACTACAAGTACTAATAGTACTACGAGTAGTAGTACGAGTAGTAGTACTACGAGTACTCATTCTACTACGAGTACCTGTAGTACTAGTACTGAGAGTAATTCATAATAATAATAATAATTTAATTTAAAGTGTGTTATCACAACAAAGTTATCTGAAGACACTTTACAGTTGAAGTAATACTACAGTGGAGAAAGTAAAAACAGATCAATAATAAAGTACAGTGTGGCTGGAGCAGGAAAAAGTTCCTTTTAGAAGAACCTGGAGCAGAAGTAAACAGTTGATGAATCAAAACAAGAGCGTCCAGGTTTACTTGTTGAACAAAGACCAAGATGACACGATCGATCAGGTGAAAGCAATCGTGGATAAATGAACACATGACTTCCTCAACCAGACCCTGCAATGGATCACAGATTCACTGATGCACTGAGACAACAATGTTTTTAGAACCTATGAAGAACTCAAAGACAAAATCAAAAATACAGGAACCATTGCCCAATACTGTTAAGTTGAATCTCAGTGTGTGAAAGAACTGCATTTCCCAGAGTGCACCAGCAGCAGCTGCTTCAGTCATTGTCACTAATGAGCAGCACCTGTGAACTGTGAGGTAATGGAGGGTCTCAGTCAGTCAGTCAGAGAGAGAAGACGCTCCAAGTTCACAACAATGGCTTCAGTCCAAAGACGCCAATGGTCGGTGAAATCTTTTCTTTACTTTGATTTAGTGCTTGTTAATTCATTTAAAATATTTGAAGTTGTTTAAATGAATTTAAAATATTTGAATGTTTAATTATTTGAATGAATTCAAAATGTTTCAATGTTTAAGTTAATTTAAAATGAAATTAGAATGTTTAAATTAAATGGATAATTAAAATGTTGTGTTTATCCGTCTTTAAAGGTTTACAACCTAATTACTAACAATCAAACAAACAAACAAAAGAAAAAAGTGATTGAGTGAAACGTTTGAGTTGTCATTTGGAACCTGAACAAGAGTTGGACTTGACAAGCTATAGGAAAAAATAAAACTCTGTTCATTTCGTGGTATGAACCTCGCTCTTGGTGACTGAGGTCTTGGGTTCAAAACCCAGAGGTGATATGAAACTTTAGTTTCTCTCATTGTGTAGATATAGTTTGTGTTTAGTCTGTGGAAAACTTCTCTTTTATCTCTTCCATTCTTTCTTTTATTCCTCTTCTACCCCATTAATTTCAATGGGAAAACTCTTGAACTCATGTCCAACTCCTTCCAGTTTGACCTACCACTTATACTTTTACGACGAATTCTACTACTTCTTCCAATATTAATTCTACTACTAATACTACTTATACTTTTACTACTAATTCTACTACTACTTTAACTATAAATTCCTCTTAGACTTCCACGACTACTTCTACTACTAATACTACTACTACTTCTACTACTAATAATAATACTACTACTTCTACTACTAATACTACTACTGCACAGCTACAGCTACGGCCAGCATTCACACTGCATTTTCTTCTGGAAATGCAATCTTTCTAGTTCTTCTTTTTCTTTTTTTTTTCTTTTTCCTCTTCCATCTTCTGACCTAAACTTTGTTCCGCTTCTTCCACAAATTTCATCCGATTTGAACCGTTCAAACTTTTATCAATTCAGCTCGTTCCAGTCATTCAGGCTATGTTCTATCTCTCTTTTATCTCTTCCCCTCTTTCTTTTATTCCTCTTTTTCTACCCCTTTTTCCCCATTCATTTCAATGGGGAAACTCTTCAACTCGTGTTTCGACTCCTTCTACTTCAATCTGTGATACTTTCCACTACTAATTCCACTACTACTGCTTTATACTTATACTTACAGTTATACTTATACTAATAGTTTTACTTGTACTTGTACTTCTCTTGTACTTATATCCACTTTTTGACTTTTCCACTCTTTCACTCCTTCACTCTTCCACACTTGTACTTATACTTATAATTATAGTTAAACTTATAGTTATACTAATAATTATACTCTCCTTCACTCCTCCAATACTCTACTCATTAAATCATCTACTCCTTCACTCCTCTACTACTCATTAAATCCTCTACTCCTTCACTCCTCTACTACTCTACTCATTAAATCCTCTACTCCTTCACTCCTCTACTCCTTCACTCCTCTACTCCTTCACTCCTCTACTCCTTCACTCCTCTACTAGTCTACTCATTAAATCCTCTACTCCTTCACTCCTCTACTACTCATTAAATCCTCTACTCCTTCACTCCTCTACAACTCTACTCATTAAATCCTCTACACCTTCACTCCTCTACTACTCTACTCATTAAATCCTCTACTCCTTCACTCCTCTACTACTCTACTCATTAAATCCTCTACTCCTTCCCTCCTCTACTCCTTCCCTCCTCTACTCCTTCCCTCCTCTACTACTCTTCTCATTAAATACTGTACTCCTTCCCTCCTCTACTCCTTCCCTCCTCTACTACTCTACTCATTAAATCCTCTACTCCTTCCCTCCTCTACTCCTTCACTCCTCTACTACTCTTCTCATTAAATCCTGTACTCCTTCCCTCCTCTACTCCTTCCCTCCTCTACTACTATACTCATTAAATCCTCTACTCCTTCACTCCTCTACTCCTTCACTCCTCTACTCCTTCCCTCCTCTACTACTCTACTCATTAAATCCTCTACTCCTTCACTCTACTACTTTACTCATTAAATCCTCTACTCCTTCACTCCTCTACTTCTTCACTCCTCTACTTCTTCACTCCTCTACTACTCTACTCATTAAATCCTCTACTCCTTCACTCTTCTACTACTCTACTCATTAAATCCTCTACTCCTTCACTCCTCTACTACTCTACTCATTAAATCCTCTACACCTTCACTCCTCTACTACTCTACTCATTAAATCCTCTACTCCTTCACTCCTCTACTACTCTACTCATTAAATCCTCTACTCCTTCCCTCCTCTACTCCTTCACTCCTCTACTACTCTACTCATTAAATCCTTTACTCCTTCCCTCCTCTACTACTTCCCTCCTCTACTACTGTACTCATTAAGTCCTCTACTCCTTCACTCCTCTACTACTCTACTCATTAAATCCTCTACTCCTTCCCTCCTCTACTCCTTCACTCCTCTACTACTCTACTCATTAAATCCTGTACTCCTTCCCTCCTCTACTCCTTCCCTCCTCTACTACTCTACTCATTAAATCCTCTACTCCTTCACTCCTCTACTACCCTACTCATTAAATCCTCTACTCCTTCTCTCCTCTACTCCTTCACTCCTCTACTCCTTCACTCCTCTACTACTCTACTCATTAAATCCTCTACTTCTTCACTCCTCTACTACTCTACTCCGTCCCTCCTCTACTACTCTACTCATTAAATCCTCTACTCCTTCACTCTACTCCTTCACTCCTCCACTACTCTACTCATTAAATACTCTACTCCTTCACTCCTCCACTTCTTCAATCCTGTACTCCTTCACTCGTAGTAGAACTACACATACGAATACTACAAATACTATACTACTAAGAATACTAGTACTACTACACATACTAGTACTACTTGGAGTACTACAAATACTAGTACTATTTGGAGTACTACAAATACTAGTACTACTTGGAGTACTACAATTACTAGTACTACTTGGAGTACTACAATTACTAGTACTACTAGGAGTACTACTACGAGTACCACAATTACTAGTACTACTACGAGTACCACAATTACTAGTACTACTACGAGTACCACAATTACTAGTACTACTACGAGTACCAAACACACCATTACTACTATGAGTACCAAACACACCATTACTACTATGAGTACGAGGACTTATACACGTACTAGTACTACTACGAGTACTACACGTACTAGTACTACTACGAGTACTACACGTACTAGTACTACTACGAGTAGTAGAAATACTAGTACTACTACGAGTACTACGAATACTAATAATACTTCAACGAGTACTAGTACTATGAGTACTCGTACTATGAGTCCTCTACTCCTTCCCTCCTCTACTACTCTACTCATTAAATCCTCTACTCCTTCACTCATTAAATCCTCTACTCCTTCACTACTCTACTCATTGTATCCTCTACTCCTTCACTCATTAAATCCTCTACTCCTTCACTCCTCTACTACTCTACTCATTAAATCCTCTACTCCTTCACTCCTCTACTACTCTACTCATTAAATCCTCTACTCCTTCACTCCTCTACTACTCTACTCCTTCACTCCTCTACTCCTTCACTCCTCTACTACTCTACTCATTAAATCCTCTACTCCTTCCCTCCTCTACTCCTTCACTCCTCTACTACTCTACTCATTAAATCCTCTACTCCTTCACTCCTCTACTCCTTCACTCCTCTACTCCTTCACTCCTCTACTCCTTCACTCCTCCACTTCTTCAATCCTGTACTCCTTCACTCGTAGTAGAACTACACATACGAGTACTACTACAAATAATAGAGCTACTAAGAATACTAGTACTACTACACATACTAGTACTACTTGGAGTACTACAAATACTAGTACTACTTGGAGTACTACAAATACTAGTACTACTTGGAGTACTACAATTACTAGTACTACTACGAGTACTACAATTACTAGTACTACTACGAGTACTACAATTACTAGTACTACTACGAGTACCACAATTACTAGTACTACTACGAGTACCAAACACACCAGTACTACTACGAGTACCAAACACACCAGTACTACTACGAGTACCAAACACACCAGTACTACTACGAGAACCAAAAACACCATTACTACTACGAGTACGAGGACTTATACACGTACTAGTACTACTACGAGTAGAAGAAATACTAGTACTACTACGAGTAGTAGAAATACTAATAATACTTCAACCAGTACTAGTACTACGAGTACTCATACTACTACGAATACCTGTAGTACTAGTACTGAGTAATTCATAATAATAATCATTTTATTTAAAGTGTGTTATCACAACAAAGTTATCTGAAGACACTTTACAGTTGAAGTAATACTACAGTGGAGAAAGTAAAAACGGATCAATAATAAAGTACAGTGTGGCTGGAGCAGGAAAAAGTTCCTTTTAGAAGAAACTGGAGCAGAAGTAAACAGTTGATGAATCAAAACAAGAGCGTCCAGGTTTACTTGTTGAACAAAGACCAAGATGACACGATTGATCAGGTGAAAGCAATCGTGGATAAATGAACACAACTTCCTCAACCAGACCCTGTGATGGATCACAGATTCACTGATGCACTGAGACAACAATGTTTTTAGAACCTATGAAGAACTCAAAGACAAAATCAAAAATACAGGAACCATTGCTCAATACTGTTAAGTTGAATCTCAGTGTGTGAAAGAACTGCATTTCCCAGAGTGCACCAGCAGCAGCAACGCAGCTGCTTCAGTCATTGTCACTAATGAGCAGCACCTGTGAACTGTGAGGTAATGGAGGGTCTCAGTCAGTCAGTCAGAGAGAGAACACGCTCCAAGTTCACAACAATGGCTTCAGTCCAAAGACGCCAATGGTCGGTGAAATGTTTTCTTTACTTTGATTTAGTGCTTCTTAATTCATTTAAAATATTTGAAGTTGTTTAAATGAATTTAAAATATTTGAATGTTTAATTATTTGAATAAATTCAAAATGTTTCAATGTTTAACTTTATTTAAAATGAATTTAGAATGTTTAAATTAAATGGATAATTAAAATGTTGTGTTTATCTGTCTTTAAAGGTTTACAACCTAATTACTAACAATCCGAAAGAAAAAAGTGATTGAGTGAAATGTTTGAGTTGTCATTTGGAACCTAAACAAGTCTGTTGGACTTGACAAGCTATAGGAACAAATAAAACTCATTTCGTGGTATGAACCTCGCTCTTGGCTACTGAGGTCCTGGGTTCAAAACCCAGAGGTGACATGAAACTTTAGTTTCTCTCTTTGTGTAGATATAGTTTGTTTATAGTCTGTGGAAAAGTTCTCTTTTATCTCTTCCATTCTTTCATTTCTCTTTTTCTACCCTTTTTACCCCGTTCATTTAAATGGGGAAACTCTTCAACTCAACTTTCAACTCCTTCCACTGTAACCTACTACTTCTACTACTAATTCCACTACTACTAATTCCACTACTACTACTTCCACTACTATTAATTCTACTAATACTACTTCCACTACTATTAATTCTACTAATACTACTTCCACTACTATTAATTCTACAAATACTACTTCCTCTACTACTTCCACAACTACTTCCATTACTACTACATTCACTACTACTCCCACAACTACTCCCACAACTACTAATTCCACTACTTCTACTTCAATTACTACTTCCACTACTACTTCCACAACTACTAATTCCACGAATACTTCCACTACTACTACTTCCACAACTACTAATTCCACGAATACTTCCACTACTACTACTTCCACTACTATTAATTCTACAACTACTATTTCCTCTACTACTTCCACAACTACTTCCATTACTACTACTTCCACTACTACATTCACTACTACTCCCACAACTACTAATTCCACGAATACTTCCACTATTACTAATTTCACTAATACTTTCAAAACTACTAATCCTCTTGTTATTTATGTAAATATGATTGTGTAAATATTATATAGCGCAGATTTATCTTTTATTCCATTTAGATTTTATTTCTCGTTTTTATTTCTGGGTGTTTCATTTCTCTTGCTGCTGTTAAACCGAATTTCCCCTCGCGGGACTAATAAAGGTTTTCTGATTCTGATTCTAATTCCACTACTACTTCCAAAACTACTACTTCCACTACAACTACTTCTACTACTACTTCCACTACAACTACTTCTACTAATACTACTTCCACTACAACTACTTCTACTAATACTACTTCCACTACAACTACTTCTACTAATACTACTTCTACTAATACTACTTCCACTACTACTACTTCCACTACTACTTATTCCACTACTACTAATTTCCACTACTACTTCCACAACTACTAATTCCACGACTACTTCCACTAATTCTAATTTTACTAATACTTCCACTACTACTACAACTACTTCCACTATTACTAATTCAACTACTACTAAATCAACTACTACTAATTTCCACTACTACCACTTCTACTACTACTACTTCCACAACTACTAATTCCTCTACTTCTTCCACTATTACTTCCACAACTACTAATTCTAATTTCACTAATACTTTCACTACTACTAATCCAACTACTTCTTCCACTACCAGTTCCACTTCTACTAATTCCACTACTACTACTTCCGGTACTACCAATTGTGTGAATGCTGCTCAGCATTCACACTGCATTTTCGTCCGGAGATGCACTCTCTTCTAGTTGACCATAGCTCTCCGCTTCCTGTAGACGGAGGCACTCCGTAAATTGTTTGTTCCTTTAAACGGATTCCCAGGTATTGGCGTGCCTGGTGAGAGGCCGCCCGGAAGGCCGTGCTCCATTCCCGGTTAAGGAGGTGGGTCCACTTATTTTTGAGGTCCAGTAGCGTGTTGGTATAGTGTTTCGAAAGTGCTTTGCAGATTTTTTTGGAGGATTCAAGGCCGATGTTAAATAGTTCATGTGCTGTGTCTCAAATCGCATACTAATCTTAGTATGCTAGAAGTTAGTATGCATCAGTTTAGTATGCATACTAACTAGTACGCAAATTCTCCGCAGATAGTATGTCTCAAATCAAACCCTGAAGCTACACACTAACCGGAAATCACATGACAGCTTCTTCTTCTACTTCTATTTAACGATGTTTCAAGCAGCTGTTTGAACGCTATCGCCGACACCTGCTGGCAGCATGTATTGCAACTTTGGAAAAAGAAATAAAGAAAAAATATGAGAATCTAAATAATCGCGAGATATTTAAGCTGGTATCAGCAGCGAAGACGTGTTTATCCTCCTACTGCTGCTGAAAATACACATTTAAGTATATGCATATATATGCATTTATATATGACGTAACTTCCGTTTAAAACGTCACTAAAATGGCGGCTGTTTAGTATGGTTAGTGTCCATCGAACCATGCTCAGTTTTGTGGGCGTGTTAGTATGCCAATTTAGTATGCATGGCACACTAAATTTCACATACTAAGAATTGAGACATACTAACGTACTAAAAGTTAGTATTTTTAGTACGCTAGTATGCGATTTGAGACACAGCACTGGTGTATCTGAGTTGAGGGTGAGGCCGGGTTTAGTTGGGAAATCATGGAGTCACATAGGGTTTTTATACCCCACGGCGGGTTATATGTGGACACTAAGTCCAGATGATGTTTTATTTGCATCATCTTAAAAATCAGATGTTGTTTGTAGTTCAATGACTCCACTTGGTAACCATCAGGTGTACCGGTTATGAAGCCCGGAGTGGGTCGCAAAGTCTTACTGTATGGCCCCGCCGGTGGAGCCCATGGAGAAGGCCGGGCAGGTGGAGAGGGCCAAGCAGGTGGAGAAGGCCGAGCCTGTGGAAAAGGCCTCCAGATCCTTTGATGGGTCCCGTTGTCCGCTGCGGCCTCCGCATACGTCCCTGGTTGGGAAATCATCCCCGTCGGTGTCCAGATCCCGCTGTCATAAGCCACGAGGTGTGGGTTTTTAGGCCGGGAGAAACTCCACGTATGTAGGCCGGAACCCTGTTTCCTGGAGGGAACCAGGATCCACTCACCCTCCAACTCGTTGTCCATAATTATTGAATAATGACACGTTGAAAAAAGTTTTTAAAATAGTATATATTTTTTCTGTATTTTAGCACACATGAAAAGGACACAACGTTTCGGATGTTCTCCTTCTTCAGGTGTCCATTTTGCGTGTGGGCTTCCTGGGGGCTGCATCCTTGCCCCTTAAGAGGCGTGTCACTGGAAGCAGGAAGATTGTTGGAGATGGGGTATGTCGCCCTCCGGTGTATGGGGGGACTGAAAGGTGAGTAACATGGGGTGAAAAAAGAGATGTGGGTGGTAATTATACAGGGAGACAGGTGAGGATTACATTATAAAGAATAAATAGGTAAAGATAAATAAGAAAAATAAATCAAGTAAATAAAAAATAGAAAGTAAGAAAATGTAGAAATAATGAAGAGGTTCCAGGAGGGAGAGGTTAGGTTTGAGGGGGGGTGACAGGGAGGGTCCCTGTCGGGTTAGGGTTAGGGTTTAGGGTTAGGTATTTGAGGGGGGGTGACAGGGAGGGTCCCTGTCGGGCACGGGCCAGTGCAAACCCGGTGATGACCCCTCCCTACCTGTAAAAGAAATTCAAAAAAGATTAGAAGTTAGGGTTGGGGGTTTTTGTGTTCCGATGAACCGACCCCTCCCCAGCCTCGTACGTGGTGGTGGAATGAAGGGCAGACACATGGATGAGTTTAAGAAAAATCCTCGTTTAGTGAATTATGCAAAAGTCAGAGACAAACTTACGGGCGCTAGCAAGCAGAGAGATCTATCGCAGACGTCTTCGAATGCCAGAACGCAAAGATCAGACAAAATGGTGGATCTTTATAGTAGAATATTCAGGTTAACGCCTCTAGTCAAATGTGAATGTAGGATTGGTCAGTAACTGTAAAAATTTGATTCTAAGATGGCCGGTCTGACGTGATCGTAGTGGAAACTTACTGAAGGTTGTTGTTTTCTGTAAAGGGTTTATTCCCAGCGAATTGCTTGACTGTTGTGTCTTTCAGTGTGAATTCTCAAACAGGTGTCCAGACTTCCTGGGAGTCTGGGATTGTTTAATCTTTCTGTGTGTGTGAGGGTTTGTGACCTCGGCCTTGTGTTGTGAACCTGCATTTAGTTTAAGTGAATGCAATTGCAAGAAAAGGATTATTTAATATGAATTAAATATGTAAGATCAGTTAATCAAGTGACTATTTGAAATGTGTGTTAAATCTAGATGATTGATTACAGTAAAGTTGTCATTTCCTTACAGTTTGTGTTAGGTTAGGTTAAGTAATGGGTGGGGTTTAAGTCAAGTTATTGGTGGGGGTTAATTTAAGATAAGTGAGAAGTTGGGTTAAGGGTAAGGGTTAGTCGGTTAGGTAGCCGGTAGTTGGAGTAGTTGGGGTGGGACGGTGGTGGGTCTGGGTCCAGGTCATCTTCGGAATAGGTTTCATAGTCAAAGTCGTTGGAAGACGTGAAACTGAGCGGGGAAGGTGGCGTGATGATCGTCGGAGAAGTGGAAAATGGCGTGATGATCGTCGGAGAGGTCGAAGGTGGTGTGACGGTCGTCGGAGACGTGCACTCGCCACCGTGGTGAATCATGTCCTCCCAGTCCAAATCGAGCGAGGAAGGTGGCGTGACGATCGTCGGAGGATCCGTCTGGCAGGCCGTGGAGGTGAGTCGTGGGCGGAGGAGGGTTCCTCTGGACAGTAGCATCTGTAAAAGAGTCCTGCAAGAAATCTAAAACTTTTGAAATTGTTTGTTCCTTTAAACGGATTCCCAGGTATTGGCGTGCCTGGTGAGAGGCCGCCGGGAAGGCCGTGCTCCATTCCCGGTTAAGGAGGTGGGTCCACTTATTTTTGAGGTCCAGTAGCGTGTTGGTATAGTGTTTCGAAAGTGCTTTGCAGATTTTTTTGGAGGATTCAAGGCCGATGTTAAATAGTTCATGGTGTATCTGAGTTGACACTTGTACACAGAATAATGAAAGTTTTTAAAATAGTATATATTTTTTCTGTATTTTAGCACACACGAAAAGGACACAACGTTTCAGCTGTTCTCCTTCTTCAGGCGTCCATTTTGCGTGTGGGCTTCCTGGTGGCTGCATCCTTGCCCCTTAAGAAGCATGTCACTGGAAGCAGGAAGATTGTTGGAGATGGGGTATGTCGCCCTCCGGTGGATCGGGGGACTGAAAGGTGAGTAACATGGGTCAGGGTTTGGGGTTGGGTTTGTGTTGGGTTAGGGTTAGGTTAAGTAATGTTATTGTCAAGTTATTGGTGGGGGTTAATTTAAGTGAGCGGTTAGGGTTAGGGTTAGGGTTAGGTTTTTGAGGGGGGTTGACAGGGAGGGTCCCTGTCGGGCACGGGCCAGTGCAAACCCAATGGTGACCCCTCCCTACCTGTAAAAGAAATTCAGAAAAAAAATTAAGGTTTGGAAGTTAGGTTAAGGGTAGGGGTTGGGGTTAGGGGTTTAGGGTTAGGGGTTAGGGTTGGGGTTGGGGTTGGGGTTAGGGTTGGTGTGTTAGGGTTAGGGGTTAGGGTTAGGTTTTTGAGGGGGGTTGACAGGGAGGGTCCCTGTCGGGCACGGGCCAGTGCAAACCCAATGGTGACCCCTCCCTACCTGTAAAAGAAATTCAGAAAAAAAATTAAGGTTTGGAAGTTAGGTTAAGGGTAGGGGTTAGGGTTGGGGTTGGGGTTAGGGGTTTAGGGTTAGGTTTAGGGGTTAGGGGTTAGGGGTTGGGGTTAGGGTTAGGGGGTTAGGGTTAGGGTTAGAGGGTTAGGGTTAGGGTTAGGGTTAGGGTTTAGGGTTAGGGTTAGGGTTGGGGTTAGGGTTAGGGTTAGGGTTTAGGGTTAGGGGTTAGGGTTAGGGTTAGGGTTAGGGTTAGGGTTAGGGTTAGGGTTAGGGTTAGGGGTTAGGGTTAGGGTTAGGGTTAGGGTTAGGGTTAGGGTTAGGGTTAGGGTTAGGGTTAGGGTTAGGGTTAGGGTTAGGGTTAGGGTTAGGGTTAGGGTTAGGGTTAGGGTTAGGGTTAGGGTTAGGGTTAGGGTTAGGGTTAGGGTTAGGGTTAGGGTTAGGGGTTAGGGGTTAGGGTTAGGGTTAGGGTTAGGGTTAGGGTTAGGGTTAGGGTTAGGGTTAGGGTTAGGGTTAGGGTTAGGGTTAGGGTTAGGGTTAGGGTTAGGGTTAGGGTTAGGGTTAGGGTTAGGGTTAGGGTTAGGGTTAGGGTTAGGGTTAGGGTTAGGGTTAGGGTTAGGGTTAGGGTTAGGGTTAGGGTTAGGGTTAGGGTTAGGGTTAGGGTTAGGGTTAGGGTTAGGGTTAGGGTTAGGGTTAGGGTTAGGGTTAGGGTTAGGGTTAGGGTTAGGGTTAGGGTTTAGGGTTTAGGGTTTAGGGTTAGGGTTAGGGTTAGGGTTAGGGTTAGGGTTAGGGTTAGGGTTAGGGTTAGGGTTAGGGTTAGGGTTAGGGTTAGGGTTAGGGTTAGGGTTAGGGTTAGGGTTAGGGTTAGGGTTAGGGTTAGGGTTAGGGTTAGGGTTAGGGTTAGGGTTAGGGTTAGGGTTAGGGTTAGGGTTAGGGTTAGGGTTAGGTTGTTTAGGGTTAGGTTAGGTTAGGGTTAGGGTTAGGGTTAGGGTTAGGGTTAGGGTTAGGGTTAGGGTTAGGGTTAGGGTTAGGGTTAGGGTTAGGGTTAGGGTTAGGGTTAGGGTTAGGGTTAGGGTTAGGGTTAGGGTTAGGGTTAGGGTTAGGGTTAGGGTTAGGGTTAGGGTTAGGGTTAGGGTTAGGGTTAGGGTTAGGGTTAGGGTTAGGGTTAGGGTTAGGGTTAGGGTTAGGGTTAGGGTTAGGGTTAGGGTTAGGGTTAGGGTTAGGGTTAGGGTTAGGGTTAGGGTTAGGGTTAGGGTTAGGGTTAGGGTTAGGGTTAGGGTTAGGGTTAGGGTTAGGGTTAGGGTTAGGGTTAGGGTAGGGTTAGGGTTAGGGTTAGGGTTAGGGTTAGGGTTAGGGTTAGGGTTAGGGTTAGGGTTAGGGTTAGGGTTAGGGTTAGGGTAGGGTTAGGGTTAGGGGTAGGGTTAGGGTTAGGGTTAGGGTTAGGGTGGTAGGGTAGGGTTGTGGGTAGGGTTAGGGTAGGGAAC